>NW_025766378.1:0-43994 GCF_003918875.1 Haliotis rubra | reverse complement strand
TGCGGGCGGAAGGTGCATGGTGTGGGTGCTTTCTGGGGAACAACTGTTCCCGGACTTCTGGTCATCCGTGGAAACCTCACAGCTGCTGCTTACCGCGACCAGGTGCTCACCCATGAACTCATTCCTTTCATGGCGGCTCATGGCCCAGGTCTACAGTTCCAGCATGATAATGCTCGGCCGCATACCGCCATGCTGACACAAAATTTCCTTCAAAACGCTGGAATCAACGTCATGGACTGGCCATCGAGGTCCCCTGGACCTTAATCCAATAGAGCACCTTTGGGATGAAGGGAGGAAGGCTTCGTGGTCTTAGGAACCAACCTCAGAATTTGTAGGAACTTGGCGCTGCCTTGCAAGAGCAATAATGGCGCAGAATCCCAAACCACGTGTCTCACAAGCATCAGGCAGTCGATGAGGAGACGGTGTTTGGCAGTGGTGAATGCGCGGGGCGGCCATACACGATATTGAACTGAGAAATGTTTGCATTTTTATTCTTGTGACTTGACATTCTGTATACCCATGTTTTGGAACGGCCGTGTAGCCTAATGGAACTGATTATGGCACTGTCAGTGTATCGAGTACATCGCACAGATCTCAGCAATGAAATAATAACAATTTCCACCATCTTACCATCTTTTGTTCTTTTATAGTGCCCTGTAGAAAGAATGTGAAGTTTCTTATTTGACTCAGTATATTTCATTTACAAATAGTACAGTTAGTGTGACAATACTACCCTCACACGCATGAAGAAATCTTGCAGTTTCTAATTGTTTAGTTCAACGCGATCATTAAGAAGCGAATGAAACAGTATGTCGCTAATTGTACAACATTGTCTTAATCCAGTACCAACTGTACAAATAAAGTACTTGGATAATGTCAGTCTAGCTACTACACGTTCAATCTTGTACTGAACAGACTAAAATAGTTCGTATAAACACTTACTACTCACAGGGTTAGAAAAACCAATGATCATTACAAACCATGCGAATATAACTTCACACACACCATTGTATTATTTTTTGCTCTCATCCCGACGCCATTGTTCATGCAGATCGAATTCTTTTAGTAAATGTAAGATTGGAATAATGTCACAGCACAAGACGTTTTCATATATTTTTGACATTTGTTGTTTTCAGCCATAATCAGAGCATTGATGCAAAGGGAATTTAAGTTCACTGTTATACTGTCTCGGTTCTTATCTGACGTGTAGCATATCTTTGATGGCATATTCTGCCCTGATCAATGAAATCCATGAATGTTTTTAATTTAGATCGATAAGGCTTGCAACTAGTGCAGTGATGTCTGGCCTGTAATATTCAGTGCTTTAACATCAGCTCCAGCCTTCAGTAACACATCAACACACTCTGTAGATCCCTGTCTTGCTGCTCCATGAAGTGGTGTGTCACCTGTATTATTCTTTACATGAACATCCGCTCCAGCCTTCAGTAACACATCAACACAAGTTGTCGATCCCTGTCTTGCTGCTGCTGCTCTATGAAGTGGTGTGTCACCGGTATTGTTCTGTACATTAACATCAGCTCCAGCCTTCAGTAACACATCAACACACTCTCTAGATCCCTGTCCTGCTTGCTCCATGAAGTGGTGTGTCACCTGTATTGTTCTGTACATTAACATCACTTCCAGCCTTCAGTAACACATCAGAAAACTCTCTAGATCCCAACCTTGATGCTATATGAAGTTGTGTGTCACCTCTATTATTCTGTACATTAACATCAGCTCCAGCCTTCAGTAACACATCAGAAAAATCTCTAGATCCCCACCCTGCTGCTACTGCTTTATGAAGTGGTGTGTCACCTGTATTATTCTGTACATTGACATCAGCTCCAGCCTTCAGTAACACATCAGAAAACTCTGTAGATCCCCACCCTACTGATGCTTCTGCTATATGAAGCGGTGTGTCACCTGTCTTATTCTTTACATTAACATCAGCTCCAGCCTTCAGTAACACATATAAAAACTCTGTAGATCCCCACCTTGATGCTATATGAAGTGGTGTGTCACCTGTATTATTCTGTACATTAACATCAGCTCCAGCCTTCAGTAACACATCAGAAAACTCTGTAGATCCCCACCCTGCTGATGCTATATGAAGTGGTGTGTCACCTGTCTTATTCTTTACATTAACATCAGCTCCAGCCTTCAGTAACACATAAAAACTCTGTAGATCCCCACCTTGATGCTATATGAAGTGGTGTGTCACCTGTATTATTCTGTACATTAACATCAGCTCCAGCCTTCAGTAACACATCAGAAAACTCTGTAGATCCCCACCCTGCTGCTGCTGCTGCATGAAGTGGTGTGTCACCTGTCTTATTCTGTACATTAACATCAGCTCCAGCCTTCAGTAACACATCAGAAAACTTTCTAGATCCCGACCCTGCTTCTGCTGCTATATGAAGTGGTGTGTCACCTGTCTTATTCTGTACATTAACATCAGCTCCAGCCTTCAGTAACACATCAACACACTTTCTAGATCCCCACCCTGCTGCTACTGCTTTATGCAGTGGTGTGTCACCTGTATTATTCTGTACATTAACATCAGCTCCAGCCTTCAGTAACACATCAGAAAACTCTCTAGATCCCCACCTTGCTGCTTTATGAAGTGGTGTGTCACCTTTATTATTCTGTACATTAACATCAGCTCCAGCCTTCAGTAACTCATCAGAAAAACTCTCTAGATCCCCACCTTGCTGCTATATGAAGTGGTGTGTCACCTGTATTATTCTGTACATTAACATCAGCTCCAGCCTTCAGTAACACATCAGAAAACTCTGTAGATCCCCACCCTACTGCTGCTGCTATATGAAGTGGTGTGTCACCTGTATTATTCTGTACATTAACATCAGCTCCAGCCTTCAGTAACACATCAGAAAACTCTCTAAATCCCAACTTTGCTGTTCCATGAAGTGGTGTGTCACCTGTCTTATTCTGTACATGAACATCAGCTCCAGCCTTCAGTAACACATCAACACACTTTTAGATCCCCACCCTGCTGCTACTGCTTTGCTGAAGTGGTGTGTCACCTTTTATTATTCTGTACATTAACATCAGCTACAGCCTTCAGTAACACATCAGAAAAACTCTCTAGATCCCCACCCTGCTGATGCTGCTATATGAAGTGGTGTGTCACCTGTAGTATTCTGTACATTAACATCAGCTCCAGCCTTCAGTAACACATCAGAAAACTCTGTAGATCCCTTCCTCTGCTGCTATATGAAGTGGTGTGTCACCTGTATTGTTCTGTACATTAACATCACTTCCAGCCTTCAGTAACACATCAGAAAACTTTGTAGATCCCCACCTTGCTGCTATATGAAGTTGTGTGTCACCTGTATAATTCTGTACATTAACATCAGCTCCAGCCTTCAGTAACACATCACGACGCGCTGTAGATTCCCACACTGTTGCTTCTCTATGAAGTGGCAGGTCACCTGTAACATTTGAAACTTGGTTGACACTTGCTCCTTTCTTCAGCAAATACGAGACATTTAACACATTTATGAGTAAGATATACTAAGGAGCAAAGAAGCGTCAGTGTGGAATTTTCCTGCGCAGAAACGGATAACTGTAAACTCCTTTAATGTTTTGATTGTGTATTTTTGACAACATCTCCAACTTTACCTGAGCAAAGACATTCCTTCCCAAACTCAGAATCGTACCCAGGAAATGGTCTCAAAAACGCAACCTGATCTCGAAGATGGTACGGTGTTTTGAATGTTTTTCATGCAACTCATGCTGCACGTGCTGTTCACAAGGACCAGCCCTATAAAATGCACCCCTAAACCTGCATTCACATTACAACGTCGTCAGCAGGATCCCCTTCTCACGACATCCAGAGGAACCAGGAGCTAAGAAGACTTGAAGCTGGCCACACTGCACAAGCCGTTGCCAATCACTTCAAGGTCAACATTCGGACCATCTACAGGCTGCAGCAACATTTCAGGACCACCAACACCACAAATGATCGCCTCCGTACTGGCAGACCAAGCGTCACCAGAAGACAAGACCGCCTTGTTGTGCGACAGCATATTACAGAATCCCTTCATGCAGGCATCCGAAACAGCACACCAGACAGCTGGAACACACGGAAGACCAATCAGTCCTGATACAGTACGCCGACGTCTTAACAGCGGGAACCCTCCATTGCCGTAGACCTTACCGTGGACCTATCCTCACCCCTCGTCATCGGCATGAACTTCTACAGTTCGCCCTACAACACCAAAACTGGCAATACAGGCAATGGAGAACTGTTCTGTTCACAGATGAGAGTCGGTACTGCATATCAACTGCAGATGGCAGAACAAGAATATGGCGACGACGTGGCCAGCGTTACTCAGACCAATGTTTTATGGAAAGAGAGTCATGAGGAGGTTCAAGCATCATGGTATGGGGTGGAATAGGTTTGAACCAGAGAGTGAGTCCTGTGGTGTTCCAGAACCTTGGTCTAGGGAGAGGAGGCGGCATCACAGCGGTGCGCTACATCGGCAAAGCTTTGCACGTCACCGGCATGATAACGCCTGGACCCATACTGCCAGAGCTACACGGGACATCCTACAGCAGAACGATGTCAACATTATGCAGTGGCCAGCCCTTAGTCCTGATTTAAACTCAGTTGAACATAAGCAAGATGATCATATGTTTCCATCATGTGAAATATTTGGTTCATGTAATTTCATTTTCACACATTTAGTACGTTTGAAATCAACGTTCACATGACCTCAATATTCTTATCACCAAAAGAGCCTGACAAAGAAAGCAGTATTACGCAAGCTAGCACGCCGTATTAAGCTGCACTCGCTCTTGCTACCAGTATCAGTTACACCTTGTCTGTGCACGTGGTGTTGGCAAATCTTGTGAGGTGCATGTTTCGAGGGATTAAAGGTTCAGTGGTGAACAAAGGGCAATGCGTTGCCCCTTTGTCCTCGCAAGTGTCCCTAGCTGTCCCAATAGAATAGCACTTTGTCTCTCTTGGATCACAGCCAAATACACCATACGTACCAACTCGTGGATTTCTTAAGTCTGTTCTTGTTCGCGCATCACTACTGTAACGTTCTTTGACAGTACATACTTGGGAATATTATTGCACTGCATGTGACCTTCCTTAATAGTCTCACAGTGCCTGAACCATGTTATTTCTCCATTTGCTCTGCCTTTGCTTTAATAACGCCATACATAAACTTTAAAAGTTGTCCACATTTGTTTCACTAACGCAAAAAGTATACGATAACAAACAATGCCTTTATCAAATTATATATTCTGTGAGACATGAAAAATGAAAAATTGTTTTATATCGTGTAGCGATTATGACCGGATAACACAGGCGGGTGCGTTCTCCGAGTATATCATAGGTATGTTGGATATCCGTGCTTTTTGTGAAATTCGTCTATATTGTCCTGTTTAAATTGATGATCCATAACTCAGATTGGTGAGAAAATATCACGTAAGTAATTGTGATGTCGCATTGCTGCAAATTTCCCTGTCGGAGAAGTCATTCTCACAAGATATATATTCCCTTGTTTGGAGAAGGTCTATGGCTATTACGCCCCCAGTGTTGCTAAACATCTTGTAGGCCTTTACTCTGACACAGACGCAGACCTCGCATGTTCAAGTTCAGATCTGACAGGGGCTGAAAATATCATCTGACATGAATACAATATCTCAGTGTTTTCCCTTAGTAAGCGGAGTGCTTTCTACAACATTGGAAATAACTGTATCGTTGTCCTTCTGATATTCCCCGAACGGGAGCTCTACCCATTTAGGGGTACAATGTGTAAGTTACAGAATTGTAGGAATAGTCTTAAGACTTTTATATATTTTGACCAGGATTCTTCGAACTTGTAACAGCCGTTTAAGAAGATCAAAAGAGAAAAGGGGTAGTGCGCGATGTATCTGACGGACGTATGTGGAGAACGGTTATGTTTAAAACGTACCCCTCAATCTGATAGCCAGAGGGGATTATTGAGAAAGATCGCAGTATGCATCATCATAAACGGGCCAAGATAAAAGTACATGTCATTCATCCCCACATTATATCCCCTTTCATAGACACGGCCAGAGACCATATTATATATCATATGGCCTTTGATCACACATATAATTGTATAGATACCCAGGGTTTGTTGTTAGCGATGGAGCAACATATCAATATTTACGGCCGGCAGTATCATCTGCATTACTCTCTTACATAGGTGAAATATCACAGGGTTGTCATGGTAACGATAATTTGGCATACTATTTATTGTGTTATTCTTTAATCTGCGATTAGAATTTAAATCAGTTTGACGTGAGCATGTTAAGAAAAGAGAAGCTGTAAAACGAAATGTATTGTGATCGAACCTATAGGCCTTTGTAAAAGCGAGTTTCAAGCCACCTACATACAAACCTGTTTTCATGATAAATATCTTCTAATCCTTGGCACGATTCCGACCATATCATGGGCATGTGTTTGTGAATCATAATCAAATAGTGATGTTACAAGGCGTCCATGCCGCGTCAACAACACATGCAAACAGGGGCGTAGCTACCATTATAAAAAACAGCTCGAGCTTACACATGATCTTTGCTAAAAAATAATTTTTCTTCTAATTCTTGCCAAAAAATACCTACAAACACGTTCCATTTAAAAAGTGGAAATCCCTCTATGAATCATATTGACTACAGTATTCTTTGATTAAAGCATTACCATGTACAGTAAACAGGTTATTCTTCATATCATAACTTTCAGTGATGATTGTTTTTCCATCGACATGTATGAGGATGTTTTGTTACAGTCATGATTATATGTGAATCATCACTGAAATGCAGTTGTTTATTTTTCATTTGTTTATCATTTATTTTAGAACAAAAACACCAAATACTCGATGTATGGTATTGTATCAATGCAGCAGACATGTGTAAACTATGTCCAAACATATTTGTATATGAGGAAATCACATTTCAATTTCCATGGTGGTAAGACTTCCGTCCGTGTCCCCCCTAAATTTTAACGATGAGGAAAACTTTCTTTGAGTGCCATTTTTAAAAGTAGAATATGTCTTTCAGTATGTTCAGATACAATTAACAAAACACGTTAAACTCATCTTTATCAGATGAGGAATATATATTCAGGTGATATGATTTGACTAGAATGAAATTTTTAGGGGGATACAGACGAAAGTCTTTCCACAATGTTTTGAAGCTATTGAAATCACCAAACGTCAAACGATAACTCTTCAGGTCTCATAAAAATGAAAGTTGGGCCAAGCCCTCAATACCACCTAAGATATAAGGCTTTGCAGCCCATAGGGCTTACACGAAAAAATTGGCTTGCTACGCGCCTGGCACACGCACGAGAATTGCAATACAGGCCTCTAGCCACTGATTCTCCGTGACCTGAGACACATGTGACAGCGTATGTTGGGACGTCGTCTGTCATACAGACCCTGAAGCAAATATATCCAAGCCCACGCAAGTCTACAAAATGTGGCAAGTCTAGATTTCCAGCTTCAGGAGAAAGTCTCAGGGCTCCTTTTCATTATATTATATTTTTTTTACTGTGAATTTTTTTCTGTAAAATATGTTCACATCAGAGACTAGTTGTTAATCTAGTTCTGACGGGTAGAAGACAAAATGGATACTAGTGCTGTTACATTTTTAATTACATATAAACATTCGTCCTTGTGTAGGGATAAATGTATATTTTCCACCAAATGTACATTCGGAGGATATCGAAATCTAGGTTAAGCTATTTGAATCATATTTACAATTAAAAGACCCAAACAATGGTTTGTTGTCCAAATGTTTGGTTTTCCATATCTTGTCCCAGTCTGTATCACAGTCACAGAACGATAGTTTTTCCCCTTCCGTCTCCAGGAAAACTCACTGCAGGGTTCGGGTTATAGAGTGCCATACCAAACACCCACAGCTGGCGGGACCAACATCTCCAGTAACATTTACATCTGCCAACGCTTAATTCGCAAGTGGTTAGGCAATAAGCTAATGAGGCTAAGGGTCCTGTACCATGTTTGTGAAATATTAATGATGCCTTATATGAAGTCTAACATCTAAACAAGTCTAGCTATGTATGGCGTTAAGTCACTGCTTGAAGAAAGGCTCCTTTAGAATTTATTTGGTAAATATTAGTATTTCCATCATATTGGAAAGTACATAGACTAAGGCTTAGTGTCTGAATATATACAGTATATATAAGTTTGATAGTAACAAACAAACCCATCTAAAATGAAAAGGAGCCCCAGGGAGACACGAGATTCAGTCTGGCCAGCCATGGCAGTTAGATATGTTTACTTTGTAAACCCGACCCCCAAAGTGAGTTAGGTTTCCTGCAGATGTTAACAGACCCTGGACCTGAGGAGATCACGACTTGCATTTAATTTAAGGCTTTAGCACTGCAGAGAGGGCTTGGCAGTTGGGAAAATAATGTGGTTCAGGGACTGTGAGACAGACTAGAAAAATGCATGGCAACCTACACTTCATTGTGACTATGATTAAGGCATCATTTTAAAACACAAGGGTTATTTCCTTTGCGTTAACTGACAGGCTTTTGGTGTCAAATTATTTGGAACTGCAGCCAAAGGTGATGTTATGCTGTCTGGACATATGGCCTTTTGTAATGCTTTGGTTGTACATAATTATAAGTGACTGTTGTACATATGATGTTTTTGAAGGATAATCTCAGCTGAAAATACTTTGCACGTGTTTCCCCACTCTTTCCATACCCGTAAAAGTTAATTTGCCATATATATGTCTGTAAGAAAATACTGTAAAGTAATGGGATGGCTGAATTTGGCCACCTGAGGTAGTGACCACAGCACTCTGTTTATACTGCATTGAGAGAGGACAGTGCTTGGCAAGATACCAATAAATATGCTTGTCATTTAAACCTTTATCTGATGTTTGTGGAATGTGATTTTATAATTGAAGATGCTTCCTGCACCTGTAGCCCCAATATAGATGTTGTTAGTCTGTGAATCTTCCAAATTACTTCCTCTCTTTTTCAATTGAAATTAAGATCTTTGCCTTTTATCAAAATAATATATTTTCAGTGCTTATAATGCCTACAATGTGCCTTTGACCTGACAGGCAACGCTTTAACCTGACAGCGTAGCTCTTTAACATTCCTTGCGTACTGTTAAAGAATATACATTGGTACATTTATTATACATTCAAAATTGAACCCAGTTTTGTCACCATATATCCTTCAGTTTTATGTTAGTGACATGATCTGCACACTGATAATTTAAAAGAGGAATATAAATAATGATTGTTTGCGATCTTTATCCAATTTAGTTTTCCAATTATCTAGTAATTTTCAGTTTCTATTTCCTGGAAATTCTGTACGAAGGTACTTTTAACAGTTTCACCCAATAACAGTAAAGCATACAGATTATACGTTTCGGTACTTTGATAGATTAATAAGTACACATTATATTCCATGATATTGAGATACCAAAATGATTAACATAATTATATAATGTATAACAAATTAGACAGCAAAAAGCACAAAAGAAAACGCATGAGCAACATAAATGCTGTCAGGTAGTAAGCTTTCAATAATTATCGAAACTGCTTAGTTATGAGCTAATTGCAATCACTACAATTTTCTATAGTCTACCCAAGAGATGGAAACAAAATAGGTCTATTATGAAAATTATGAGCTAATTGCAATCACTACAATTTTCTATAGTCTACCCAAAGATTCCGATGGAAACAAAATAGGTCTCCAGCAGTATATTTCGTCTGGGTAACTGAAATTTGAGAAAGATGACGTCCGTATGGGATAATACCTGTATTCCGAATCAAAAGAGGTCATACCAAGTATGTGCATGTTCACACATTTACAACAGTAAGTTACACCGGGAATCATTAATACATTGTAATCATCTTTTATGAAAGTATAGATAATGAAATTTGTTCAGTTATGTTTAGTCTGATAACTCTAAAAGCACTAAAATTAGGGACCTACCGGTTCATGTCTGTGTGAACACATCTGTTTGTGTTTTATTGTAATTAGCAGTGTCTCCTTGTATAGCATATATAAGAAGTGTACCTAAGGTCAGTTATTTAAACTGTTATGTAATTTCCATTACAAAAAGTATAAACGATATTACCTACTGGTCAGAAAGACTTACCAGTACCCCAACACCGACCCACCGCCACCACCCAACCCTAGGCCTACCCCATGCCATGCCACACCCTCTCCCTCGCACACACACACTCCCTAACATACATATCGCTCTGGCCCATAGACCCGATATTTGAACCTTTTAAACAGACATCATGTGTATGTCAAGAAACACACACACGTTAATAGTGGTGCTCAGTCATGAGTATCACTTCACCATGTGTTTCTAATTATCTCAGTACATTATGGCGTGGTCGGACGCGCTAACGAACCCTATGTGACAGCTTATATTACAGAACCATTGAAATACATGTTAAAGTAGTGTCAATCTTGTAACACTCTATTTACCCATTACCAACCATTTACGCATGTACTAAATATATGACAAACCTAACCCTGGCCATACGAGATTTCAAGGGTATTGAAATGCATGTCCTACAATCACAGCATTTACATATGTTACACATGTTAGGAAACACATGAAAACAATGGCCAGATTTACACACCTGTGAAATACATGTAAATGCAGAGTTGAATGTTCGTTTATTTTAACACCCCTTTAAACGTGTGTAAATCTGACGGCCAGATGATACGTAGATTTCAAACGTTGTTCATATGGCCGCCGGATGAAACGAGTATTTCCTGACGTTAGTAAATTTGGGTAATACAGTCATTTTGTGTTGTGCCTCCCACACTGACTTGTCACCATATACCATACTGATATTACTGGAGCTTTCCATCCACATTGAACTCTCACCATGTACCACACAGTGATATTACTGGAACTTTCCACTCACACTGACCTGTCACCATATACCACGTTGTGATATTACTAGGGCTTTCCACTCACACTGACCTGTCAACATATACGACGCTGTGATATTACTGGAGCTTTCAATCCACACCGACCTGTCACCATATACCACACTGTAATATTACTGGAGCTTTCCACCCACACTGACCTGTCACCATATACCACACTCTGATATTACTGGAGCTTTCCACCACACTGACCTGTCACCATATACGACGCTGTGAATATTACTGGTGCTTTCCATCCACATTGACCTGTCACCATATACCACGCTGTGATATTACTGGAGCTTTCCACCCACACTGACCTGTCACCATATACCACAGTGTGATATTACTGGAGCTTTCCATCCACACTGACCTGTCACCATATACCACAGTGTGATATTACTGGAGCTTTCACTCTTTGACCTGTCACCATACCACGCTGTGATATTACTGGAGCTTTCCATCCACATTGACCTGTCACCATATACCACACTGTGATATTACTGGAGCTTACCATCCACATTGACCTGTCACCATATACCACAGTGTGATATTACTGGAGCTTACCATCCACATTGACCTGTCACCATATACCACACTGTGATATTACTGGAGCTTTCCACCCACACTGACCTGTCACCATATACCACACTGTGATATTACTGGAGCTTTCCACCCACACTGACCTGTCACCATATACCACACTGTGATATTACTGGAGCTTTCCCACCCACACTGACCTGTGACCATATACCACACTGTGACATTACTGAAGCTTTCCACCCCCACTGACCTGTCACCATATACCGCACAGTGCTATTACTGGAGCTTTCCACTCACACTGACCTGTCACCATACACCACGCTGTGATATTACTGGAGCTTTCACTCTTTTGACCTGTCACCTTATACCACACTGTGATATTACTGGAGCTTTCCATCCACAATGACCTGTCACCATATACCACACTGTGATATTACTGGAGCTTTCCACACACACTGACCAGTCACCATATACCACACTGTGATATTACTGGAGCTTTCCATCCACACTGACCTGTCACCATATACCACACTGTGATATTACTGGAGCTTTCCACCCACACTGACCTGTCACCATATACCACCCTCAGATATATCTGCAGCTTTCCACCCTCACTGACCTGTCACCATATACCATGCTGTTACATTACTGGAGCTTTCCACCCACACTGACCTGTCACCATATACCATGCTGTGATATTACTGGAGCATTCCACTCTTTGACCTGTCGCCATATACCATGCTGTGATATTACTGGGTTTTCAACTATCATTGACCAGTCACCATATACCTTGCTGTGATATTACTGGAGCTTTCCACACAACACTGACCTGTCACCATATACCAAGCTGTGATATTACTGGAGATTTCAACCTACATTGAACTGTTATCATATACCACGCTGTCATATTACTGGAGCTTTCCACCAGCACTGACCTGTCACCATATACCACACTGTGATATTACTGGAGCTTTCCACACACATTACCCTGACACCATATACCACACTTAGATATTTCTGCAGGTTTCCACAAACATTTGCCTGCCACCATACACCACTCTGTGATATTACTGGAGATTTCCATCCACACCGACCTGTCACAATGTACGATGATGTGATATTACTGGAGCTTTCCACTCTTTGACCTGTCACCATATACCACGCTGTGATATTACTCGAGCTTTCCACCCTCATTGATCTTTCACCATATACCACACTCTGATGTTACTGGCGCTTTCCACCCACAATGACCTGTCATCATATACCACACTGTCATATTACTGGAGCTTTCCATCAACACTGACCGGTCACCATATACCACACTGTGATATTACTGGGCTTTCCATCAACACTGACCTGTCACCATATACCACCCTTTGATATAACTGCAGCTTTCCACATACACTGACATGTCACCATATACCACCCTCAGATATATCTGCAGCTTTCCACTCCACACTGACCGCTCACTATATACCACGCTGTGATATTACTTGGGCTTTCCACCCACACTGACCTGTCACCATACACCATGCTGTGATATTACTGGAGCTTTCCACCTCATTGACCTGTCACCACATACCACGTGGTGATATGACCGGAGCTTTCCACTCTTTGACCTGTCACTATATACCATGCTGTGATATTACTGGAGCTTTCCACTCTTTGACCTGTCACCATATACCATGCTGTGATATTACTGGAGCTTTCCATCAACACTTACCTGTCACCATATACCACCCTTTGATATAACTGCAGCTTTCCACCCACACTTACATGTAAAATATACCACCCTTTGATATATCTGCAGCTTTCCACTCACACTGACCTGTCACCATGTACGACACTGTGATATTACTGGAACTTTCCACCCACACTGACCTGTCACCATATACCATGCTGTGATATAACTGGAGCTTTCCATCAACACTGACCGCTCACCATATACCACACTGTGATATTACTGGAGCTTTCCATCCACAATGACCTGTCACCATACACCATGCTATGATATTAATGGAGCTTTCCACTCATTGACCTGTCACCACATACCACGTGGTGATATGACCGAGCTTTCCACTCTTGACCTGTCACTATATACCATGCTGTGATATTACTGGAGCTTTCCACTCTTTGACCTGTCACCATATACCATGCTGTGATATTACTGGAGCTTTCCATCAACACTTACCTGTCACCATATACCACCCTTTGATATAACTGCAGCTTTCCACCCACACTGACCTGTCACCATGTACGACACTGTGATATTACTGGAGCTTTCCACCCACACTGACCTGTCACCATATACCATGCTGTGATATAACTGGAGCTTTCCATCAACACTGACCGCTCACCATATACCACACTGTGATATTACTGGAGCTTTCATCCCGCAATGACCTGTCACCATACACCACACTGTGATATTACTGGAGCTTTCCGCCCACACTGACCGCTCACCATATACCACACTGTGATATTACTGGAGCTTTCCACACACACTGACCGCTCACCATATACCACACCTTGATATAACTGCAGCTTTCCACCCACACTGACATGTCACCATATACCACCCTTTGATATATCTGCAGCTTTCCACTCACACTGACCTGTCACCATGTACGACACTGTGATATTACTGGAACTTTCCACCCACACTGACCTGTCACCATATACCATGCTGTGATATAACTGGAGCTTTCCACTCTTTGACCTGTCACCATATACCATGCTCTGATGTTACTGGAGCTTTCCACTCTCATTGACCTGTCACCATATACCAAGTTGTGATATTACTGGAGTTTTCCACTCTTTGACCTGTCACTATATACCATGCTGTGATATTACTGGAGCTTTCCACTCTGATGGACCTGTCACCATATACCATGCTGTGATATTACTGAGCATTCCACTCTTTGACCTGTCACCATATACCATGCTGTGATATTACTGGAGTTTTCCACTCTTTGACCTGTCACTATATACCATGCTGTGATATTACTGGAGCTTTCCACTCTCATTGACCTGTCACCATGTGATCAATAGTGTTTGAAATTCAGAAACATTACTTGAAAAATATGAGAGTTATGCTTAAAAAGCTGCAAATGATATTTCTGGATCTGAGTATAAATAAACAATTACTTTCAGGTTACAGTTACCCTTACCAGACCTTACCTTTGTGGATGAGGTATTGGTTGTAGGCATGTTTGTCATCTTGAAGAAGATGGCCAGTCTTTCAGTTTCTCTTCCTTATAAGTGGTATGTGTTTCATGATGGGAAAGGACACATACAGTTTATTTATGCTATTATTATGCTATTATTTTGTATATTGATGACAACATCACTAAATGTATAACCTAATGTTATTGATATCAGATAAGGAAGGGATGTATGTTTTACCATATGTGATAACATACTCACATTGTTCTTAACTTGCGGCCATATTTGGATCAACCTACCTCCTGAAGATGTTTGAGATGTATCAGCAGATGGATAATCTTTCTGTGTTGACATCGAATCGCTGATAATTGCTTTCCTGTTCAGTAGACTGTACTCTGCAACAATTTAACATGAAGAAATGTTCAGACTTTTTCAAAGCTTGACTGTTCTTATTTATGACGATATCCTGCCACAAAGTCGAAAAGTCCACCAGAACCAGTGAACATTTGATTGTATGTCAAGCTATCTGACGAATCCTGACTCCCAGATATGTGTATACACACTTCAACGTGTCAGACAGCGTTTTCGTCATGCGGTGATAACCATCATACAAAGGAAAAGACAAATATTGCCAATCAACAAGCCGTAATATGGCAGAAGGTGGGAGAAAACCTTATAACAATCACGTGCATGTTTGTCTTACAAGCAGCAATTATTCAACAGTTGTTTATTTCTAAAGGTCTTAAAAGGTCAGATAGATAATCACTCAGAAAATGTGCGTTTCAAATGACGTATACTGACAAAAACATGTTGTACCTGTTGTATCCCCTTTCCTTTCAGACTGACTCCAGGTCTTGTAGTTTTATGTGAAGTGTTATGTCCTCAACTTCGGAGTCGATTTGACGCAAGCAGTGTAATATCAGGTGTTCTACTGCCTGATGCCTCTTTATCATCTGTATAGCATCTTCTCTAGTTTCGTGCTCAAACACAAACACTATACTCCCACTTTTAACTGCTGTAAAGTTAGCATGATGTGTTTGCCAAATTGAATCCTTTAGTTCGTACAGTGGCTCCGTCGCATTCGAGGAGGTGTCAACATTTAGCACCTTCTTGTCTGGTTCTGGCTCACACGTCCACTCAGTTTTGCAAGTGCTTTTATAGGTTTCATCTCCATCTTCATCTTTGAACAAAATATCCATTTCTTCTGTTTCTTTTCCGTCAGGGAATCTTGTAACTTGAAAATATGTACATAGCGCACACAATCAATGTATAGTTTAAGGGTGAACTGTAATTGATATTTATTAACTACTTTGTAGATTTTAGCGTACACTGATGCGATGTACTGTCTTACCTTTGGTGAGAATTTGTCGTATCTTTCCATGAAAGCTTTTCGATTCCATTTTATCTGCAAAAAATGTTTATTAATGGCTGCAAACTCATATGCTTCAACACTATTGTGTGTTGATTGTCTTGAGAACTGAAGATTAGTATTAGTAATGCGCTTGATTCCATGCATGAAAGTAAATTGCACCATTTACAAACCATTACATATTTTAAAGAAATACGTAAAGAAATACGTACCAAAACATTCAAAGTATATTTAATCTTGTTCTTCTAATGCTTGGTTAAATTTGCCAATATTGCCAATGATCTGGTATGGTATGGTATGGTATGGTATGGTATAAATGCAGCTAGGGTCCAAGCAGGTAGCAAAGGGAGTGTAAGTCCCCATGATCTCTGGTATCTACCTTTAGTTGTTGGCTCTCTATAGCCCACTTTTTATATTGTATTGTCTCTCCATAGTAAAATAGTTTTACATTTACATGACAGTTTTGCATTTATAACAGTGATATTCTAGTTGTTCGTACTGTCCGTCATAGACATATTTTCTAATATATTTTATTTATATATTTTTTCATTGTATGAATTGTTTTAGTCACGGTATGGCTGAATTATTGCCGATGGGACTACAAATTGTAACTCACTCACTCACTACAAAATGAACCTATTTTACAGGAGATAGATGAGACGGTAAACAACAGATGCAGAATAATATGAGGGCATAAAATGTAATTATAGCGATAGGAACGATGTGACGCATTCACTAGCTGCCAAGGTCATGGTGCTAAAAGGTAGGTTTTAATCAAGTCTGATTTTCAGTGAGAGAGCGTCGGTAACAAACCTGACAGATCTCAGAACAAAGATTTCAGTCTCTCCTTGAGATAGTGAGCAGGTGTTTGTCAGCAGAAAGTGCTTCTTGGTGGAAAGTGTTTGTTCTTGAGTTTCGTGGACATATTTGTTGGCGAAAAATATACACAGGCGTTATGATTAGTTCTAGCTCCAGGAGGTATCTGTGTTGTACTACTCATAATATATCTGTTCAGATTCATACGCTAGTCAAAGAACCATAACACCAAACAAGCTGACTGCTAAAACACCAAGCAGGCATAGATACTAACTTCTCTTCATCGTCCAACCTTAACAACCTTCGAAACATCCTGACCCATTAACACCCTGATTGAAAGAAAATCAGTCTTCTGTTACCAATTCCGATAGCAAATCTGATCACATCCAATTTAACCCTCATCACCATATCAGTATCGAAACGTCGCACACACGAACAAAGAAGTTATCCTTAAAGTTTGTTTTTACGAAATCGATAACTTCTTTGTCAGAAACGCGAGGCGTATCAGTGTTGTGCGTTGGCCTATAGGATGACTAAAACCGAACGCGATTCGCCGAGATTTTAAATGCGCCTTCTTAAATTGCTTGGCCACAAGGGGCAAGTTAGATACAAGGCAATAAATTTTCAGGTTCTTTCCATCCAGACCTGATTTGTTGATGAGAGAATTTCTCTTTGAAGGTATTCAGAGCTTTCCCTGTTACGTTTCTAATTAATTATCTGCTATGAGACTTAATTGACAGCCTGGCTTGGAATGAAGCCTCTGCCAGAGCAGCGTCCTTTGCAAGATTTCCTATAACAAGTATGTGTTTATTGATCTCTATCCCCAGTGATCATGCTAGTGTGGATGTAGCTATGAGGACGTGTTGTTTACCTGTCTCACCTGTGGTCATTTTTTTGCTGTCTATAGCCAACGAGAAGTTATAGCGTACCAGCGAACTGTTGCATTGGCCACAGAAGGTACTATGGAATAAATATTTAATCACGGGAGAGTCTATTGATACTTGGCGACAGAGAATCGGACAATTTTCTCAACCAGTCTAGCGAACGCTATGGCGTGTCCCCGCTATAATGCTGCCTGGTGGTAGACGAGCGGTGACCCGGTGTTTCATGTTGTACCCTGTTACGTTGCTACTGATGTTATCTGGGGACGTTGAGACAAACCCTGGTCCACCTAAACGTTACCATACACCTTCCCAGTCCTCTATACAGACTAGACTCTCAAGCCATGTGTCCCGTGAATTAGAGACTCGATGTGATGAAGAATGACAACGCTAATCTGAGTGAAGGAGTTGTGTTTCTGGAGAAATAGATAGATTCTTTGGAGGCCTACTCACGGAGGAATAACCTGATACTCTACGGAATATCATGAATCACAGGTGAGACATGGAGGAGACAGAATCTAAGGTCAGGGATTTTGTAAAGAACGGGAGAGATAACAGTGATACCATTCCTAAAGGCACATAGACCTAACACAAAAGGTTCCAATCGTCCCATCATCGTTAAGTTCGCTGCCTTTAAGGATAAACAAAGAGTTGTAAACTCAGCACGACACAAGTTAAAGGGCGACAAGCAGCATCGTGTGTCCGAGGACCTCACAGAGCGAGTGCGGTGGGTTCAATCTCAGCTATTTCGCATGATGGAGACAGCACGACAAGAAGGCAAAGTCGCCTTCCTTAGCTATAATAAACTCATCATTGAGGGTGTTGTATATGCTTATGATGACACGATCGGAGACATGAAGCAGGTTGGACAAAGACGGAACTGGGAGACAGGACATCCCCGGGCATCCAGGACATCGACTCAGCCAGACACCCAGCCTACAACATCAAGCTAGGACATTGGCCGTGGGCCCGACCTTCACCTTCTACACTACCAAAACACTGTGACAATACATCAAAACAACATTTATCAGTATTAGCATGGAATATAAACGGTCTACAATCAAAACAGACAATTGTGAGAATTTAAATCTATGTGATTATTTTGACATAATTTGCTTTGTTGAATATACTAGAAAATGTGTTTCCAAATCATAAATGTTTTATTTTAGATGCTAAACGTGCAGGTGATCGTGGTAGATAATGGGGAGGAATAAGTGTGTGTATCCTACGCTGCATATCTACACACTTCTTGAGACTCTATGAACAATGGACAAAAATGGTTGTTTTCAAAATGAATTCATGCACTAATTACGAACAGATATTTAGTTTGTTTTTCTACATACATCCGGAAAATGCGAGGGAGCACACGGGTTCTGACAACGATGGGATTTCCCTTCTAGAGAAGAAACTACTTCACATTATGTCCGACTTTGGTGATGAGATAAGGTTTATACTTCTCGGAGATTTTAATGCAAGAACTGCTGAAGATTCAGACTGTATTATAAATGATGATATTGACTATTTGCCTCTCCATGACGACTACAACACAGACCATTTTGATATGCATAGAATGTCGTGTGATAAGCAAACATTGTGCAAAGTTTTCATTCTCCATATTGTAAATGGAAGGAAACAGGGAGATATGGTAATTTTACTTTTATTTCAACATCAGGAGCCAGCGTTGTTGATTATCTCATAGTATCCAGTGAACTGTTTTCCAGTATAAGTGACATAGGTGTAATGCAGAGGAAAGAATCGGACCATCTGCCAATATCGTGTCATTTCAATAATGCAACCATTCCGGATCCTCCTCAGGATGTGCCACGTATATCGTTGTTTAAGATACCAAGAAACTGCTACAGTAATGACTGACTTACTGACTGAGTTTGGTTTTACGCCGCTTTTAGCAATATTCCAGCAATATCACGGCGGGGACACCAGGAATGGGCTTCACTCATTGTACCCACGTGGGGATTCGAACCCGGGTCTTCGGCGTGACGAGCCAACGCTTTAACCACTAGACTACCCCACTGCCCCCTACAGTAATGAAGATGCACAACATTTACAAACTATGTACTATAGTGACAAAATCAGGGTATTGTAACAGAATTTCTGGAATATTTGGACACTGATGTCGAGTGTGCTGTTTATATTGTTTCTGATATTGTTGGTGCCACTGGACAACTTAAATCCGGCTCATCGAAGTTTAAGCAACGACTCCAGCAACCACTCTACTTTGATGAAGATTGTGAACGCTTAAAATCTGAGAAATACAGATACTTTCATAAGTTCAGGAATTTCAGATGTGACAAAACTCGGAGCTACTATATGGATGCAAAAGTCTTTCAAAGAATGTTGCAACTTTAAGAAAACACAGTACCACAGGAAAATGGTAGATGAAATAAATGCTGAAATAAATTGAAAACAAATTAAGAACTAAATCCATACAAAACACGTTTCTTCAATTGCAGCATCCAAATGGCAAGATTATTTTAGGAAATTATTAAATCCTGTACTGATTAACACAAACTTGTCAAGGATTTCTTGGAACATCATACATGTAATGACTGTGCAGGTATTGCAGATACTAGTGATGCTTACCTTAACACTGAAATAAGTGACGATTAAATTACAACGGCAATATCGGACCTAAATTGGAAGGCTCCAGGCATTGATGGGCGTCCGTCAAAACTCTTCAAACCATCATCAAGTTTCCTAACTCCGTATCAAAGCTGCTATTTAACAAAATATTGGATGAAGGTATGTTCCCGAAACAATGGAATATTGGAATAATCTTGGCACTCTACAAATCGGGTGACAAGAAGGAGCAAAAAACCAATTACAGAGGCATATCATTATTAAATATCATGGGGAAGATTTTACAACAATAATTGAAAACGACTCAGATTATGGATTGATTTCAACAATTTACTCTCTGAAAGCCAAGCTGGATTCCGTCCACAATATTCCACGACAGTCCATATCTAAGTATCTAAATAGAACGAAAGGGCGATTCTACTGCGGATTTATCGACTTCACAAAAGCCTGCGACTATGTGGATAGGAATAAATTATTGTATACATTAGTTAAAAGTGGATGCCACGGAAAGTTACTTGTGCTACTGAAGAGTATGTATACGTCAGTGCAAGTGTGTGTTAGAGTGGACAACCAGAGAGCAGAAGTATTTGATACTTCGCGCGTGGTTAGACAAGGATGTATCCTCAGTCTGTTACTATTTCTCCTGTTTATCCGGTTGATCCGATAATGTATGCACGATAACTCATTAATATGCAAATGTATGCATGATGTCATAGGTCAAAAAGGTTATGAACAGGTGTTTCTTTTAATGCACTAATACAATTAACAACCCAAGTCTTGATTAATGGAAAAAGAGGTATAGTAATTAAGTGGTACATCGTAGTAAACAATGCCATATATGGGAGCAAGTTTTGAAAAAGCGCATGCTACAGGTAGCCACGTGACCTGGCTTTCCCCGCCGACTGGCTAAAGCTGTGTGATAATAGTACGGTGTAGTTAATTACGGACGATAACTTATGAATAAAACCGATGTGTGCATGACATCACAGATCAGCAAGGATAGCTGAGGTATTGTATGCATAAAATGCAATGAATTAACCGTCCCTCTATGAAGGTGAAGCAAAGCTCGTAACGTCAGTCACCAGTAGAATGTCAACGTAAGGCTTCGATATAGCGCACGGAGGCGGGTGGCGGGAATTCGGGAATGGACATGTATGTTTTGGGTATTACCAAACAATAAGAATACACTTTTGTCGGCATTATATTTAAGATGCCATTTACAAGAGTACTCAAAACACACATTTAGTGCACACTGTAGGCCATCTATGGCTCCACTTACAATAGTTGTGTCATCTGCTAATAAGATACCTGGCACATTACCCCATGGAAGACTTAAACCGTATTGTAATGTTTCTAGTGCGTATAATATTCAATGAAAATAACCAAGCTGACAAAACACAGCCTTGACCAACACCTTGTTTTACAGGAAATGGAGAAGATGCAACTCCCCTATTTTAACACAAGACTGCATTGAAGTACATAATTTAATACGTAAGATACGCCACAGTTTACCATTTATACCAAAGTGATGGAGTTTATAAAATAATCCATTGAGCCATATTCTATCAAAGGCCTTCTCGTTGTCTAGAAAGACACAATACACTGGTGAGTTTCTTTCCCTGTAATAAGCTATACTTTCTAACAGTGTTAATGCATCTGTTTCCGCGCCAGCACCTTTACGGAATCCAAATTGATACTTGTACGGAAAGATTTACTGTTACAACACCAATTTTCTATTCTTTCTAAGACGACTCTTTCGAATAATTTGCTGAAAATAGGAGTTAAAGTTATTCCCCGGTAATTTGAAGGGTTGCATGTGCTTTTACCTTTACCTTTGTGAATGGGGAGTATGGTACCAACATTAAAACCACAAGGAAGATATTCATAATGAACAATAGCATTGTAAGGTGCTACTAGGTGATTAATAACAGATCTACCAGCGTATTTTAAGTGTTCATTAACAATACCATCAGGTCCAGGTGATTTTTGCCGTTCTTAATTCGCCGAATCGTGCATAGCAGTTCATCAAATGTAAAAGGACATTGAAGCAGTGTAGAAACATCATCAAATACATCATGAGTATTCTCAAGTTTAGATACAAAGTTATTCACGTAGTCAGTAAATTCTGAATCAAAATTTATGTTGAACTTTGGGCTGGACCGACTTAACCCTGTTCAGTGCTTCAGTCAGTATAACACGTGACTGTATAGCTACCTTGTAGAACTTATACAGTAGATACACGTCAGATGCATACTTTTGCATACTGCAAGTGTCTTTGACTGGCCATTTCTTTTTACCCTCTTCACAAGAGTTCCCTCGGGAAAATCCGACACTCAGTTTAAGCAATATCGTATATAGCTTGTCTGATATGGTTCAAACCTTCATCATCATCGACATATGAATCGACCAGCTTTTGTTCACACGTTTTCCTGTCATTAGCACCTATAATGTCATTAAGCTCATTCAAAATGTTATAATCCAGTGGATCAGGGTTCTGTGTTTGATAGTACTGTGAAGAGTTCATGTCGGCCATGATAAGCTCACGTATAGAGGGAAAGTTGTATTTACCTCAGGCAATAAGTCCATCCATATCGTAATCCAATAATATTATAATCCACAAGTGCAGAATTACATTCTGTAGACACAGAGTCATGTAGGTCCTCGAATTCAAATTCGTGATTACATCATATAGTAAGAGCAGAGCAGAGCTCTCGAAAGCACGTCCGTTCACCTCGACACCCCAAGCCATACAAAAAGCCTATGGAACCCTTGCACAGCCAGCGGACAAAGCTAGTCTGTCTGTGTTCAGACGATTTAGTAAAAAAATAAAGAACTGACTTATTCCACCGCTTCAACCATATTTGATAGGAAAATAGCACCGATACTTCTGTACGAAATATGTGGCTTCAGATACACAGAAGTCACAGAACGGATCCAAACAACGTATCCTAAAACTTGGAAAAAGTGCGTCAAACAAAGCCATCCTTGGTGAACTAGGACATATTCCTTTGTTCGAGCTCACACAGGCAAAAGTAATAAGATCTGGTTCAAATTACATAAGGTGCTTACATCTTTAGACGATATGGGCAAGAGCAACTGGGTGTCAAATGTAAGAACCATTCTTTTCCGAACCGGCTTTTCACACGTATGGTTCAAACAAAGGAGTTGACAATGGAAAGTTATTCATGTCTATCTTCCAGCAACGACTCACAGATATAGGACACCAAAGCTGGCGCAACGATGTCAATACATCCAAATATCTTAATCAATACTCACAGTTCAAATGCGATCTTCAACTGGAACGTCACATCACAGAACTAAAAAGGTTAAGATCTCATACGTGCTTTCTGCAAATTTTGGATTGCCCACAACGATTTTAAAGTCGACATCTTTTGTCATCAGGATGTGCCTATTGAAGAGCTCTACTGTACACTCTACAATTCCCCACAAATTGAAGACGAAAACATATTTTCTTTCTCTGCAAACAGTACCAACACTTCCGTAAAATATATCTCATCCAACTTAGAAATGTATACAACTGTCCTCTCACTCCATAATATTTTAAGCTCTAAACATCCACGTATTATATTCATTACTGGTTTTCTTATAGCCCACATACTCTCTTGCAGATATAAAGCTACAATGTAGTTAATGAGAATGACCACTATCCATCTGTACCTTACATTATGTAACTGTATCATGCGCCATTAGACCGACATTACAAATTATAATCTGTCTGTCTGTCTGTGATGCTTGGTCAGCACATCCTGCCATGTCGGTGGCACTCGTCACAAACAAGTCAAATGCACGTCAATTCTTCGCCTGAAAAACACGTGCTATGATGAAACATTCAAGTAGTTAACTCTAAGACCGACAAAGAATTCCAATGAACACATACTTTGTTTCTGCAGGTCTGCCATCTGTGAGGCTTCCGAGCTTTCATAGACATCACCTGTGGTGGAAAGAATTACCAAACAATAAGCAGGAAGTGGCATGGATGAACATGTTCAGCTTAACTCATTAACTTCGGGAGGCGTGGGGACTGTATGGAGCAGCGTAAATTTTCACCTGTCAAATATGGCACTCGAGGAGCGAATTATCACATATTAAGTTGTTATGTTTCTCCTGTTTAGTGATCAGTGATCATTTCTGTAATTCAGCCAAATATATGCAACTTTGATCCTGTACTCGTGTGTGTGTGTGTGTGTGTGTGTGTGTGTGTGTGTGTGTATAAACAAGTTATTTATGCAGGTGTATAGGCAATAAATATATAAACTATGAGTCCAGATATTTCTTCTTGCCAAATCTACTTTATATCTGCACAAGTTATTTCGCCGTTCAACGGCATTTCAGCTTTATAATGAAAGCTATGTGAGTGAGTGAGTTGGATTTTACGCCGCTTTTAGCAATATCCCAGCAATATCATGGCGAGGGACACCAGAAATGGGCTTCACAGAAAGTTAAGTGTCGTCATAGGCGACGCATAACGGTAATATCTATGTCGTCATCATGCGTATGACGTTACAGTTAGTGACAATAGCGGGAGACGTAAAACGTAGTCCAGGGAGGACAGTAAAGGTTACGTTTGGGACGTCATCATGTTTTGACGTCATGGTTAGTAACAATAGTGTTGGACGTGTATGCATTATGGTTTCAGTACGCAAATACATACTGAGGGACACTGAGAAGGTTACAAAATTATACTTTTGAATTAAGCTTAGGTTTAAACAGCCTTATGAACATTTGTTCTATTTCCATCCGTAATTGTTTATCAGCTGTTAAACAATTGATAAAACGGAAAGATAGTAAACGGGTGATTCCCGCATTCATCAATGTGTTTGCTTTCATTAATACATCGCACATTAGGATCTCGAATTTGTTGTCTGTGTACAGTGACTCGGTCCTTTAGTTGCATTCCAGTTTCCCCAATATAGTGCTTACCACATCCCGCACATGTTAAAACATATATAACATTTTGCTGCCGCAGTTCATGTTGGTTTTGATAGTAAATAGTTTGTCTTCACAAAATATAAATTTGCAGTCTTCGGTTATGATTGAACAAGTTCCACATCGAAGTGTGTGACATTTTGTTTCACAGACAGTATTTGTATATTGTGAATATTTAGATGGCTTTAATGTGAATGGATTTAGATGACTGCCTAGTGATGGGATATATAGAAGACTTGTTATATTCCAAAGTAGCAAAATCGATCGATGAAAATACAGCAAAACATGTTCGTGAAAGATGGATAAGATATCTGGACGACTGTTCTCTTATTTGGATTTCAACTGTGGAAGAGTTAAATATTTTTGGAATATTCTTGATTCGATCCTTCCTTAAAGTTTTTTATTTCATTCACTATGGAATTCGACCATAATGAGATTTCATTTTTGGACATAACAATTATAAAGCCAGGATGCCAACTGAAAACGGATAATTACTACAAGCCGACGGACACGCATCAGTACCTGCAATTCACTTCGTGTCACCCGCGGCACATAAAAATATATATTCCATATGCAATGGCAATAAGAGTGTGTATTATTGTTCCGGATGTGGACACAAGAACTGTGAGATTAGAAGAATTGAAGACATATCTTCAACTACAAGGATATCCACTTGGGGTTGTTGAAAAAGCTGTTCATAAAGCAGTAAAAGTTCCAAGAAAGGCACTTTTGAAAACAAAAAGAAACAAATACAAAGATGGACAATCTTCCATTTGTTTCCACCCTCTCGATTTCAAAGGCTATCTATGGCATGTGTGGAGAGTAAAGATGTTACTCGTCTCCGTACTGGCTCGCTTCTTGTGGAGTGTGCACGGAAACAGCAATCTCTCCATCTGTTGTCAGTCAAGACTTTTGTCAACATTGAGGTTGCTGTGTCTGTGCACAGGACACTAAACTCCTGTCGTGGCAGTATCCGTGATAGAGCCCGTTGTCTCTCTGACATGTCAGAGGAGTACATTGCAGCAGAGCTAGAAGATCAAGGCGTGACAGCTGTGAAACGTTTCGTGATTAAAAGAAGGAATTCTAACAAAACCAAACACTTATTTGCTGACTTTTGCTCGTTCGTCTCTCCGCAGTAAATTAAAGCAGGCTATTTTAAAATCGGGGTGGATGTGTTTGTCCCAAATCCACTCCGGTGTTAGAAATGCCAACAGTTTGGTCATGGTCGCTGTGGATCGATCACCAGGACGGCGGAGACTGTGAGAATGATCCCAGGTGTGTTAACTGTAACGGGCCTCCCCTGCTTCATCTATGTCATGTCCTGTCTATCAAAGGGGAAAAGATCATCAAGATAAAGTGTGAAAAAACATTTCCTATCTTGAAGACACTACTGCCCCAGTCACTCTGTCAACGTCTGGGTCTCAGACTGAAATTCAGCCCGAGACTTCGCAAAACTATCGCGAAGCTATCATTTCGCAGCCAACCAGCAAGCTATCAATTAGGAAGAAAGCAAACAAATTAAACAGAAGTCTAACATCTAATGACTCTTCACCTTCAGAGGTTCCTCTACAAAATTCTTTTGGACCTCTGGATATGGAGGTCACTCTGTTCCCGCAGGAAAGGCGGAGGAATAGTTCCTCCTCACATTCACGTGAACGATCCCCAATTGAGGCACCATGACTCAAATGGCCAATATAATTCAGTGGAATTGAAGGGGATTGAAGAATAACTTCAATGAAGTACAATTACTCGTACAAGATCTTTAACCAGCAGCATTATGTCTCCAGGAGACGGTATAGTGATTATCATTCTTTATCCCCTCCTGGCGAAAAGGCAACTGGGGCGCTTCTATTTTGGTACATTAGAGCGTCATACACAGCCCAGTCACTCTAAATACAGATACAGACTCTGCACACTGCGTTGATATTGTGCAGCTTGTATATCCCTCCCTCTTCTACTATTCAACAATCAGATCTCAAAACCTGTACGATCAACTGCCGAAGCCATGTCTCATCAATAATAAAGGTAAAATCCTTGAGGAATTCATTTCAGATAATAACCTATGTATATTTAACAATGATCCACCCACCTATTTACATCCAGCTACGGGAACATAATTATTCTTCCCCGGATCTGTCTCTCACCGATTCTTCATTATATACTAGGCAGCAAAAGAAACATTCGCATAAACATATAACTGTAAACTCTTTTAATGTTTTGTTTGAATATTTTTGACAACATCTCCAACTTTATCTGAGCAAAGACATTACTTCCCAAACTCAGAATTGAACCCAGGAAATGTTCTCAAAAACGCCACCTGATCTCGGAGATGGTACGGTGTTCTCCATGTTTTTCATGCTACTCATGCTGCACGTGCTGTTCACAAGGACCAGCCCTATAAAATGCATCCCCAAACCTGGTTGAAACATTCACATTACAACGACAGCTTAGAGGAATCAGGTGCTAGGAAGACTTGAAGCTCGCCACACTACACACAAGCCGTTGCCAATCACTTCCAGGTCAACGTTCGGACCATCTACAGATTGCAGCACCACCAAAAATGATCTCCCCGTACTGGCAGACCAAGGGGGCCATGTTGTTCTACAGCATGTACAGAATCCTTCATGCAGGCATCCGAAACAGCACGCCAGACAGTGGGAACACACGGAAGACCAATCAGTACTGATACAGTACGCCGACGTCTTAACAGCGGGAACCTCCATTGCCGTAGACCTTACCGTGGACCTATCCTCACCCCTCGTCATCGGCGTGAACGTCTACAGTTTGCCCTAAAACACCAAAACTGGCGATACAGGCAATGGAGAACTGTTCTGTTCACAGATGAGAGTCGGTACTGCGTATCAACTGCAGATGGCGGAACAAGAATATGGCGACGACGTGGCCAGCGTTACTCAGACCAATGTGTTATGGAAAGAGATTCATGGGGAGGTGCAAGCATCATGGTATGGGGTGGAATAGGCCTGAACCAGAGAGTGGGTCCTGTGGTGTTCCAGAACCTTGGTCCAGGGAGAGGAGGCGGCATCACAGCGGTGCGCTACATCGACCAAGCTCACAGACCCCACGTCATACCACATTTCGCACGTCACCGGAACAACATTTTCCAGCATGATAACGCCCGGGCCCATACTGCCAGAGCTACATCGGACTTCCTACAGCAGAACGGTGTCAACATTATGCAGTGACCAGCCCTTAGTCTTGATTTAAACCCAATTGAACATCTTTGGGATGAAATTCAGAGGAGACTGAATAATGTCATACCAAGGCCGAACACAGCCGATTTATTGCGCCAGGCCTTTCCAGGTGTCAATGGCCTTCATCAATCAATTGGTGCACTCCATCGATAGACCCTGTGCTGCAGTTATTGCCGCTCGTGGCGGTCACACTAGATACTGAAGGCAAGGGTCTGAATGGACTGCAAACGTTCACGTAATGTCTTGAAATTGTGCTGGGCTATTCATTGATGTGTCAAAATATTGTACACAAAAATGTTTTTGATCCGCTTATTACGTCCATTTCTGTAATGATTTGATTACAGTGCCTATCTTATTTTGAATTCGTACTGACGGATTTTTTTTGCTGTTGAGTATATAATGAATTGGAATGGATGGTCCATGATGACGTATGTGGGAGTGATCACTTCCCATCATTTTCAAAACAATTAACCTTGATGATGATCCCTCTTCGTCAAGAAGGAACTTTGCCAGGGCCTATTGGTCATTATATGAGGCTCTGTGTGTTGAACACTTGCGAACAGCGAAGATCCTATACAATTTTTTTTCGAAACTGGCCAGAAATTGCAGGAAGAAAGCGGAAAAATATTTTCGAAAACATCCTACTGTCCATAATTTGAATAAAGTTAAAATTTTAAATGCCAAGGTTCGACGCACTTTTAAACAGAATAAGCGTAAGTCTTGCAGGAACTATGTTTCCAAAATTAATTTACGCACACCTATTTCAAAGGTGTGAAACATGATTCAAAGAATTAAAAGGGCAAAGGTTCCTAATCTACTTTCCACCATTTGAAGGATGCTGACAATTTATTAACTGATAAGTCTGACATTGCCAATAGGCTTGGTGAAACTCTCGCCAACCATTCTTCTGCGTCAGATTATGTCCCAGAATTTCAACAATACCAGAAACAACAGGAGAAGAAGAGAATAAATTCTAACTCTGACAATGGCGAAGACTATAATGAATTATTTTCATTGCATGAGCTACACACTGCATATGAGCAAGCTCATGATACAGTTTGAGTTGTGTCATGAGTTGTGTTTGTAAAACCATGGTACGAATGGTGAATAATAGATTAACTTGGTATCTTGCAACCAATAACCTTATTACAAATATTCAATGTGGTTTCAGGAAAAATCGTAGTACCATTAGTCATTAGGTACGTTTAGAATCCTTTGTTAAATTGCTATAATAACTAAACAACATGCTGTATCGATCTTCTTTGACCTCGATAAAGCATACGATACTACCTGGAAGCATGGCTTTTAAAGGATTTACATGATTTTGGTTAAAGGGGTCGTTTACCTCTTTTTATATCAAAGTTTTTAACAGACAGGCAATTTCAAGTCCGAGTGGGTTCAACCCTGTCTGACCATTACAATCAGGATCAGGGTGTCCCACAAGGCAGTATTTTGTGTGTTACGCTATTTGGTATCAAGATTAACAGTTTATCAAGGTTTTACATGATTCAATCGATGAATCACTTTTAGTGGATGATTTTAATATTTCTTGTCGTGGTAGAAATATGCATACTATGGAACGGCAACTGCAGTTGTGTTTAAATAAAATAAATGGTGTCTTGACAAACTGTCTGAACTTTTGTAGAAAATATAAGCCGCATAAAGACCCAGAACCCTTTTTAAATGGCACGCCCATCAAAGTTGTCAAGGTGGCCAAGTTCTTAGGTCTGATTTTCGAGTCCCATTTAATTTTTCTTCGGCATATCAAATCTCTAAAAATTAAATGCCTGAAGGCACTCGACTTATTGAAAGTCGTTTCTAATTCAAAGTGGGAGGGATCAATCTACCCTATTAAACCTATATAGATCATTGGTCCGATCCATCGTTTAAGCAACCTAAAACCATTAGACTCTATCCACCAACAAGGTCTGAGACTTTGTCTTGAGTCTTTCAGAACTTCTCCTATTGACAGTCTTTATGTCGAGGCCGATGAGGCATCTCTAACACAACGCCGTATAAAATTATCTTTACAATATGTCACAAAACTTTATTCTAATGAATCTAACCCTGCATTTAACTCTCTTCAATCCCTCTGTGATTTTTACAACAAGAAACCTTCTCTTGTTCGGCCTCTTGGGCTCAGAATTAACCATTCATTTCTGATGCCGGCATTGAGCTGGAAAATATAGCTCCTTCCGTCTTCTTTCTTCTCCTCCTTGGCATTTGACATTAACCACATTTTAAAATCCCGAATATCAAAATCTGGTTCTTTGTGTGTGTTTCGGCGGGGAAACGGGGCGCGGGATCGCAACCGGCAGTGCGAAGGGGTGCGTGATTTTCATGCACGATCAGGGAGTTAAAGAGCGCGACGGTTTGGGTGAAAGGGAGATACCCAGCGAATGTCGTGGTGAAAGCTTCAGACGTGTATTTCAGTGGTGTTGGTGGCGGAAATGCGTGAGTGTATTTTTGTATTGCATTTTGAATATTATTTCTTTGGAAGTGTGTGAATTAATTGAATATTGGCTGCTTTGTATTGCACTTCGAATGACATTTTGTGGAAATGTGATTTTACTATTTGAATAAGAAACGTAGTATTGGGTGATATTTGGACGGGTTGTGTTACACATTTGATTATTTGTGGGATAGTTGTACGGGTATTAAATTGTATTAAGAGGTAAAAATAATAGTGTTATTGATGGTATAATGGGCAACTGAACAGGTCGTGTTGAAATGGCATTAATATATAAACCTAGTACATATTATTAAATACAAGTGGTTTGTATTTAAGCATCCAGTACATGGTATTACTGAGAGCCTGTCATGAAGATCTATGGCTTGTCAACGACGGACTGTTGAACTTGATATTCTCTAAGAGGGCGATGTGCTGTGTGACCAGAGGGCAAGCGTGAAGATCGCCAGGAGAAATTGCCAAGGTTGGAGTAGTGGCTTTGTTGGCTGACGAGTCGGACAGTGGAACTGCGGAGGACGGCTAACAACGCCAGTGACCTGGGCTGGTGTATGTGAACTGTTGGTTCGTACTGACAGGTCAGGGGTTGATGCCAAACACAGACACTGTTATTCTGTTGCCATATTAACCACCAATTACTTGTTTTACCTTGTTGCCATAGTAACCTACAGTTGTATCACTATAGATTGTACCCGATATCAGTTATGATCGTATGACTGCCGATGTGAAGATGTTGTGATGAGTGATGGAGGGACTGTGTTCAGGTTAAGTGTGCATCATGGTTTGAGTATATTGGGATGAGGAAGGCAAAGCTGGGGTAACTGCGTGATAGTTACATGTGAGACACACGTGGTACAGCATATGCCAGTGTTTTGTATCGAATGAATGTGTGTATGATAGCGTGTTTTGTCCGGTATAGTTGGGGTTTTGGGTTCATACATTTTTGTAACCAAATCCTTTTTGTTCTGTTTGTGACACCGAAACTCACGAGTTACAGTTTAAGCAAGAATTCAATCAATTAAAACTAAATATAATACATACAAATCCTTATTTACAGATGGGTCCACGGATGGTGGTGCAGAACATCCTAAATACAAACAATATATTTTTTTTTCGACTCTTTCTTGCCTTAAGGCTATGAAAATTCTTTCTTGTAAGCATCGACCTTTAATAGCAATTAAATAATTGAATTATATAATCTTGCAGCTTGCCAATACGGCATCGTCTTTTGTTGGTTACCCAGCCACGTTGGCATTTCTGGGAACACAATGGCCGATATTGCTGCTAAAACAGCACTCAACAAATCTGTGACACCACTTCTTATCCCATACTCTGATTACAAAACTACCATCAGATCGTACATCGGTGACCTGATGCAGAAGAAATGGGACGCTCAAGTAGGTATTAATAAATTACATGCAATAAAACCTTATATTGGTTATAGACCCGTGAAGATCTGGGGTAGAATAGGTCTTCAGCAACCCATGTGCTTGCCATAAAAGGCGACTATCTTGTCGTAAGAGGCGGCTAACGGGATCGGGTGGTCAGTTTCGCTGACTTGGTTGACACATGTCATCGGTTCCCAATTGCGCAGATCGATGCTCATGCTGTTGATCACTGGATTGTCTGGTCAGACTCGATTATTTACAGACCGCCGCCATATAGCTGGAATATTGCTGAGTGCGGCGTAAAACTAAACTCACTCACTCACTTATATTGGTTATACCTACTTGGGTTGTCAGTCCAGGTTTGAAGAGGTCATCATACGGCGATGTCGTGTTGGACACACAAGATATACTCATGGGGATCCTCCGTTGTGCATCCCTTGTGATGAAAGAATCACGGCCAAGCATGTCTTGCTTGACTGTGTTGAATATTCGATCACAAGGGATAACTATTATAAATCACAAAATATGAAGGATCTTTTTAATAATATAAGTTCTCATTCAATTATTGCATTTTTAAAAGAATTAGATTTGTCAAATGATTTGTAAATAGAGAAATATTATATGACTGGAAGTTTAAATAAATAACTCAGATTGTTAGTGGCTGTATCCTCAAAGGGGTTAACAAAACTGTAAAACACTATTGTCCTCATGAGAGTAAGTCCCAAAACATTGAAAGTCAATTAAAACTTTCCGCCTTTTAATCGTAGAATATATATACCTGGAACTTAATTAAGCACACACAACCCTTATATTTTCTGCATGATGAGAAACAAAACTTGCTGTAACTCTCACTATTCCAAAGATAGTGGAACCTTAGCTATTGTGAAACATACGATCTATTGGCAAATGATAAACAAGACAATGATTCCAATTCGTGTTTTAATAGCGTGACCAATGTGATTTGGTCACTACTGACTTTTGATGAAAATAGTCACTGAACAAGTATGGTCGTAGCATTGTCAATGGCTGACTATTACAAGAAATGATGCACAAGGAATGTCACATGGATGGATCAGGCTTCAGTATCAGGTGTATCCCCACGTGCTTGGATGACAGCTTGAATCCTCCTCCTCATGCTACTGGTAAACCTTCTGATACGATCAAGTGGCAATTGCCGCCATTCTTCATGCAAAGCAGCTTTCAGCTGTGCAAGATTCTGGAGGGGGTTCTCTCAACCTCACACGGCGTCCAAGAAAGTCCCAGATGTGCTCCAAAGGATTCAAATCAGGGCTCATTGCTGGCCAAGGTAATGTCATGATAGCCTCATTCTGGAGATGTGCGGTCACAGCACGTGAACGATGCGGCCTGGCGTTGTCGTCCATGAATGTCGGGTGAGTAGCCAACGGGTGGTTGTCAAAGTGAGGCACAACAACTGGATGGAGAATATCCCGGATGTACTGCTGACCTTTAAGATTTCCTCGGACAGTCACCATTTGAAGTTTACAGTCGTGTGAAAGACAACCCCAGATCATAACCGATCCTCCACCATAAGGAACAGTAGGGTGGATATTCCTGGGCACGTAAGCAGTGTTTTATGCCTCCACACTCATTCGATCATCTGTAACGTGGGGAGGAACCTGCTCTCATTTGACCAGTGGACCCTCCTCCATGTCCTCAGGTTCCACTGTCGACGGGCCATACACCATTCCAGACGTCGTCTCTTATGGAGATCAGACAGAGCAGGACGTTTGACTCTTCTGGACCTCATACCAAGTGCCCTAATGCGATTTCTGACGGTTCTGGTGGATAATTGTCTGTAGGGTAACCACAGGCGCTTCAAAACCGAACTTGTGGCAAAGGGTCCTCGCCTTACCAGACGTGCCAGGCTGCGATCACCACGGGCCGTTGTCTCCCTGGGTTGTCCAGGCCTTGGACGATCTCTCACATCTCCTTTCATCTGATGTTTTCGGACAAGTCGGCTGATGACCGAGTGACTGTATCCCAGTTGTCGTCCAATAGCTTTGAAGGACATGCCTGTTGCATGCATGCCGACAATTTGCCACCTTAGTGCTTCAGAAAGTCTTCTCCTCGCCATTTCAGTATTCATTAATGGATGGAGACAGTTACAAATTTGTCTGCTTTTATACCCGTAAAATTGCATGTCAGAGAAACTGAATTTGGGGAAAAGTGTGGGTTGTATGCTTTACGTGCACAAGGGGATGCGTTGTGACGAGTGCAAAGGAACTCAAACACCTTTTTTAGACTACTAGAGATGTGTTGTCATACAGAGATATCATTCATGTTTAACGATGGTTAACAGTTGCTTTACTATCATGAAATATATCGGGGGTGCTTAATTAAGTTCCAGGTGTATATGTATTTTTAATGTATGGCTAGATTATTCTAAATTGGTAACAGCTGAAGGGATGATGTAAATACAGCTGGGTCCCATGCAGGAAGCAAATGTACTGTAAGTCCCCATTGTCCCCAGTATCGTGATCTACCTTCAGTTCTTGGCAATATACAGCCTGTTTTAATATTATATTGTCATGTATAGTTAAAATGTTTTAAATTTAGTTACTAGTTTTAAATTTGTAACTGTGATAGTTTAGTTGTTTTACTGTCCTTCGTTGACAGAATTTAGTTTGACTTGATTTAGTCACGATATGGCTGAAATATTGCTAAAGTGACTTTAAATTTTAACTCACTCACTCACCTTTGTCCATCTAAATATTCACAAGATACAAACACTCTCAGTGTAACAAAATGCCCCGAACCTCGATGTGTAACTTGTTCAATCATAACCGAGGACTGCAAATTTACATTTTGTGAAGACAAACTATTTACTATCAAAACCAACATGAACTGCGGCAGCAAAATTTATATATATGTTTTAACATGTGCGGGATGTGGTAAGCATTATATTGGAGAAATTAGAATGCAACTAAAGGACCGAGTCACTGTACACAGACAACAAATTCGAGACCCTAATGTGTAATGTATTAATGAAAACAAACACATTGATGAATGCGGGAATCACCAATTTACTATCTTTCCGTTTTATCAATTGTTTAACAATGATAAACAATTACGGATGGAAATAGAACAAATGTTCATACGGCTGTTTAAACCTAAGCGCAATTCAAACGTATAATTTTGTAACCTTCTCAGTGTCCCTCAGTATGTATTTGCGTACTGAAACCATAATCCATACACGTCCAACACTATTGTTACTAACCATGACGTCAAAAACATGATGACGTCACAAACGTAACCTTACTGTCACCCTGAACTACGTTTTACGTCTCCCGCTACTGTCACTAACTGTAACGTCATACGCATGGTGACGACGTAGATATTACCGTTATGCGTCGCCTATGACGACACTTAGCTTTCATTATACACCTGAAGAGCCGTTGAACGGCGAAAGATCTTATGCAGATATAAAGGAGATTTGGCAAGAAGAAATATCTGGATATATTATATATATATATATATCCCCAGGACTATTACATCCACATATATAGTCATTTTTCATTTCATAGACAAAACGTTAATATATGGAAGTGTCTGTTTCACATGTATTTTCAAACAAATCTACATACGCTGGGCTTATGCCATTGCTTCAAAATTTGTTAATACATATACAGACTAATGTAAATCAAACATTCCAAATAAAACTGTTGTGATTCGTCCAAATGATGCTCCGTGGATGAACGGATTTGTAAGAAAACTGATGCGTAAGAAAAATAGAATTCATAGAAAGCCTAAACGTAGTAACTTGCCTAATGATTGGGAAAAAATTAGAAAAGGTGGAAATAAGCTTATCTCAGAGATACGTAAAAGTAAGTCATTGTATGTTGAAAAACTTGATAATGTTGTCAATACAGAACATGGTAGTAAATCTTGGTGGCCGATTGTTAAACATTATCTTAAGAAAACAGATAAAGCTAAGATATTTCCACACATTGAACACAATGGTGTTGTTTATGAAGATGATATTGAGAAAGCAAATATGGCAGCGGTTAACAGTTCTTCTGATGATGTTAATGTATATTCTGATATTAACGTGGAAACTTGTCTCACTGATATAAGATTACAAAGCGTTGAAGTAAGGGATATTTTACCTTCGCTTGATGTCACTAAAGCAACTGGTCCAGATCATCTTAGCAATCGTGTGTATCCCCCATGTCTTAAAATGTTTAGCTGAACAATTGTCCATTCCACTTTGTAACCTGTTTGATATTTCTTTGTCCTCTTCTCAATTTCCAGATATATGGAAATGTTCATCCGTTGTTCCAATTTATAAGAAAAATAATGTTCATGATTATACTAATTATCGACCGGTTTCACTTACTAGTTGTCTTTCAAAAGTATTTGAGAAGTGTGTTTTTAAATATGTGTCAAATGTTTTTCTAGATAATGGAACTATTACTTTCTTACAGTCAGGTTTCACGACTGGTGATTCTACATCATACCAGCTCACTCATTTGTATGAATATATAGCTAAGGCGATGGATAGTGGCAAGGAGGTACGCGCTGTATTCTGCGATATAAGTAAAGCGTTTGATAGGGTTTGGCACAAGGGTCTTTTGCATAAGTTATGGGCTAGTGGAATTCGCGGATCTCTTTTATTATGGTTTGAAAGTTATCTAAATAATAGAAAACATTTTACAGTAATAACTGGGTATAAGTCAAATGTTAAATCAATTGAAGCTGGCGTCCCTCAGGGATCAGTCCTAGGACCTTTACTCTTTTTGGTTTATATCAATGATATTGTTGAAGATATACAGAGTAATATTAAATTATTTGCCGATGATACATCCTTATATGTGATAATTGATGCCCCTATGGTATCTTCCAATATGTTAAACGATGATTTAGAAATAATAGCTAAATGGGCCCAGACATGGAAAGTAAACTTTAATCCCAATAAAACTGAATCTATCATTTTTTTCTAGAAAGAAAACAGTAACATCAATGCCAGATCTTATAAAGATTGATATACCGATAAAGTCTGTTTACACTCATAAACATCTGGGGCTGACTTTACAAAGTGATGGCCACTGGAATATACATATAGATGATATTATTTCTAAAGTCAGTCCTATGATCAATTGTTTAAGAATACCGCCTTCAGAGTAAAACCCTCCAAACCCTGTATAGTTCATTTGTTTTACCACTTTTTGACTATTGTGATTATATTTGGAATAACTGTACACAAAAACTCAAGAGTTATTGTTAGCAAAACTTCTCTTAGATGCTTTAAGAACCATATGTGGATCAGTTAGAGGAGTTTGTCATTCCAAAATCTACCATGAAACTGGTTTTTCATCATTAAGGTAACGTCGTAAAACCACCAAATGTATGTATTTCATAAAATGTTCCATAATAAAACTCCAAAGTATTTATCAGATCTAATTCCAATAAACATATCCTCTGTATCCACATATGGATCTATATCTAGTAATATGCTTCAAGTACCATTATGTCGTACGGAAACATATAAAAACATTTTTTTACCATCCTCTGTGATGGAGAGGAACAAGTTAGATAATTATAAGAAACATAGATTCCGTTGCCATGTTCAAGAAAAACTTTGATCGAACTGTCTCATCCAACGTACATCATGTCTTCAGAAACACTGGTAATACATTTAATCAAATAATTCATTGTAAGTTAAGACTTGGCTGTAGTGACTTAAACGCACATAAATTTGACCGTTTTCATCAAAATACGTCTACTTGCACTTGTGGCCATCATTATGAAGATGCCATTCATTTTCTATTTATCTGACCAAATTTTAATACAATTCGATCGCAGTGTTTCTATTACATAAATGGTTTTAATATTCAATCTGTACTATGTGGAAGTTACTCATATTCTGACGAAATCAATGAAAATATTGTAAAATCTGTACATGACTATTTTACCTTAACAAAACGATTTTTACCTAATTGATTAATTATACTACTGTCTTTTCATTAAGTCTTTTACTCCTCAAATGGTGTGTTCTCCTGTCTGTAATGATGAATGTATATAAAATGTTTCCCATCGCATTGTATTCGGAGAGGTATTTCTATAGGCTTATAGCCTGTTTACCAATCGGTTCATTTAATAATGAATAAATATTGTTTAAATCATACCCTGGGCTTGAATCACTTTTCCAATTCTCAGGGTCCCGCCAACAATTGATCTGTTTGCTATACCTGTGCCATCAACTCCTTTGGTAGTCACTAAAGAACGAAAATGAAATCTATACAAGTATTGCTGTATTGTAGGCAATATTAAATGTTAATAAATACAGAAGTATAGTATACATGTTTCATACAGAACTAATACAAAATTTTTACTTTGCAATCACACACAGGGGCTGTTTTCTGTTCACCTTCACTGCATAGTCTCGGATGTTTTGGTTCCCTTTTTATTCAATTACAGGTGTTAAAACATATCGTGCCGTTAGAATAAACAATACTGTGCCAAAGACTAGTTTAGGTCAGTTTTTATTCAACGTATAACGTATGATGCTGAATGAAAAAATACATAAAAATCAGAGATCGTGAATGAAAACTGTCACATGATTATCATAAAACAAACTGAATGTTGACAGATCGACCATATGCTGGCACCAGGTCTCTCTCACACGTTATTGTGACCAAGGTAGGAAAACAGAAAGCTATTATACAAACAACTGTTTTGTAATGCCAATTGCATGTTGGTGAGTAACAAAAAGAGGAAGTTCACTGTAGATATTGTATACAGACCAAAACGACAATAACTCGTTTTACCATCGCCGGTAGTGGCGGTTTCCTGTTCAGGCTTCTGTTCTCTGTCCTGTGATCTTCCTGCAGTTTCTATTCATAAAATTAGAAGAGGATTAAGATTGTGTTACTATTATAGATAAAAGTGAGAACTATTAATGGATAAAAGTGAGAACTATTATGGATAACTATTAATGGATAACAGTGAGAACTATTAATGGATAAAGTGAGAACTAGTAATGAATAAAAGTGAGAACTATTATGGATAACTATTAATGGATCACAGTGAGAACTATTAATGGAGAACTATTAATGATAAAAGTGAGCACTATTAATCATAAAAGTGAGAACTATTAATGATAAAAGTGAGAACTATTATGGATAACTATTAATAGATAACAGTGATAACTATTAATGGATAACAGTGATAACTATTAATGGAGAACAGTGAGAACTATTAATGGAGAACAGTGAGAACTATAATGGAGAACAGTGAGCACTATTAATGGAGAACAGTGAGAACTATAATGGAGAACAGTGAGCACTATTAATGGAGAACAGTGAGCACTATTAATGGAGAACAGTGAGAACTATTAATGGAGAACTATTAATGGATAAAAGTGAGAACTATTAATGGATAAAAGTGAGAACTATTATGGATAAAAGTGAGAACTATTAATGATAAAAGTGAGAACTATTAATGGATAAAAGTGAGAACTATTAATGGATAAAAGTGAGAACTATTATGGATAAAAGTGAGAGCTATTATAGATAAAAGTGAGAACGTTTGTGGTTATTAGTTCGTGTGATTTTTTCGTAAAAGCTGCTTTACCAGTATAATGTTAGCAGACAGAAGCAACTGTTGATTAAGAAATAGTATCTCATCTTACTTTGTGGTGGGGACTCATCCTCGTAATTGGATTTTTCGTCGGAGACAGAAATTCTATATTTACGCCGATATCGGTCATTTCCACATGAATTTGTTTAAAAGTTCTTCCATCATGTCTTTCACAACTTCATAGTCATTTGCCATTTTCACGGCCTCATCCTTCTCGTCATGTCCAAAGACAAATTGTATATTTCCATTTTCCATTTTCGACAGACAAGCATTGTAATCACGCTTAGATTTGTTATCAAATTGGCAAAGTGCTTTGCAGAGTTTATAAGTCAGGTCCACAACGCAGGTTGGAGTACAGTTCCACAGCGACGAATGCGTCAGTGGCAAAGCATCGTTGATATGGACACTTATCACAGTCCCATTGCGCATGAAAAATTTCACTGCCAAAGCAAGAAAAAAAACAGCTTAGAATGTATGTTCTCTACGTTATCCTGAAACAGATTATCAAATAAACCAATACATCATATGCCGTTATTATTAGCATAACTACTTTGATTTCTAGTTATGTTTTGAATTTGAAATTTAATTTTAAAACAAAACGTATCAGCACGGTGTACTAATTTTGGAATCCGGAACAAACATATTGCAAGAGTAGTGGCCTCAATACATTATATAAAGTACTCACATGTTTTGCCTCAGGAACTTCATCTTCCGTCATTGGAATTTCCACTGTAGTGATTTTACCTTTAAAGATAGTTTCTTTTTAAGTATGTTATTACTAAGGCGGGTTATAAAAGCCTCTACTGGTCATTTAGTATGCCATTATTGTTTCCATAATAATCCTTCCTCCGAATGGCTGGAAGTCCAATGATAATACTCGCATTTATTAATATTAAAACCAGTGAAAACCCAATAACCAGATCAAGGGCAAATACCCACTGAACAAACATGAAATATGTCTTTAATCTATGTCCATACTATACACTTGAAAGAACAGTATTGCAACACCTATTATTTTAACCCCATGTTTATAGATTTTGTGTCGTCATCTGGAAAATACGATGTTATCTAGACAGGCTCTTAAGTGACTTAGACAGATTTAGTTCTGGGATTTTAAATCATTTTAACGCTCTGTCACCTTAACCTATTGCTTCTTTATTGAAAGAGTATTTCATGTTTCAGAAATTGAAGCGGTTGCTTAAGCAGAGGTTCTTTTATGTTAACTAAACGATTTCTTTTAGCGATGACATTACATATGATTTTTTTATTAACTCGAGTCAATGTGTTGGGCGCAAAAAGGCCTTTTATTGGCCCACGTCGCCCCCATGGACAATACATGCATGAACCTCATCATCCTCGATAATCTCCAAGGTATGCGTTCCGATAAATCTCCACTATACCCCTGGATGCATCTGCTGGCTCAGCATTCTCACAGTAGCCAATCAGATAAGCCGCCGTTACAAACCAAGCTTGCCAGTGTGAACAAAGATAGCGGTCGCAGCCGCGAAAGTTTGTTCACAGTGCGACTCAGATTTGGGGAATACATACAGACAAATTGACAGGTCTGAAACCTTAAAAATATATGCAAGTACTCCTTCTACCTCTTTCAGAGTACCTCTGCAACATATATTATTGTGTTGCCAAGTTTAATCGGTTAGATAATATAAAAAGCGAAAGGTAGTTATGATTGGTACGCTTAACTTCCCAGCGTAGACACCTGATTGGATAAAAAACAACCAAGGGAGTTCATAAAATCATCGGCTCGAGCCGTAGATGCATCCAGGGTATAGTGGAGATTTATCGGAACGTATACCCTGGAGATTATCGAGAATGAAACCTTACGTGCGACCGAGAGTATGCGCGGGAAAATGGTCAGCAGATTGGCACTGTAACCAAATCCTCAATAAACCCGTTTAACTCATTGAGCCTCGAGAGCCCCATCACTACTCAACACCTGGAAGCCCTCGCTGATTGCCCACTCTCTGTGCCGAGACTAATTAGTGCTAGTCACACCTGATTTCCCTGGCAGGTTTCGGGGATCACAGGAAACTGTCTAGTCGTACAAAACAAATCCTGATTGTTTAATTGTGTCGTAAAGATATAAGTTGAAAGAAATCAGGTGTGAATACATGTCGTGTATTGCAAGCTTTATCTAATTTTATTGCAAGTTTTTCTTGTAGACCGTTTATCGGCTTGTACATTTATATTTTATCACAATATGCATACACATGTATTCTTTGTATGTAACAGATGAGACACGCGTTAACAAATTCTCTCTTTATATCTTTGTGTGAGGTTTAAATTTGCAAAAACATCTATGACAATGACATACTGTAAAGAAGAATTTACTTTCATACTTTATAATCTTCGACGATATAGCGGTTTTGCCGATACATTTCTAGTGTTTACGAATTATTTTAATGAAAGTACTATAGCGCAAGTCTGTGACTAGCAATAAAGCACATTCATAGCATTGCACTTTATTTCATACAGATTTAATGCAGAAAACATACGTGACCATACAAACATACATATACAAAATGTATACTACATATTCCTTGCATAGACATAAAACAAAGAGTCACGTGATAGGGCGTCATCAAATTCCCGAATAGAACGTTCGGTATCTCAACTGTTCAGTATAGTGGCTGGTCATATGTTATCTGCGACCAATCGTATCATGAGATACCTGTCACAGAGGAAAGGACAGGTGACGGGACCTGGGCGAAATTTCTGAAGGGCACGTTTGGTCACTCAGCAGCTTGGAAAGAGATTGGTTATTGGCTATATCCTTGACCAGTCGATATGCTGAGTTTCCTGGCTTTATCAACTCAAGCTATCATGTAACAGTTTGTGTATTGTAAACATACACACTGGTAACGATGTATGAAATATACACATAAGACAAATAGGAGCAGATAGTCACTTTGGCGAGTTTATTTGTACTCATTTTAGTGTTTTTCGATAAGTAAAACAAAGCGATTGAAATCCAGCCACTGAGTAGAGGTAGTATTTATTTTCATATACATTTTATGCACAATAACTACTACATAATGGTTTGCTGTACATGTAAATATAATCTTCACCTTGATACGAATGACTACCCAAACTAGAGTACACGCATTACAGAATTCACGAGGTGACACTATACTGAATTATTATAGTGTATAAACTTGCAGTTGACACCCCACCCCCAATATTTATGAAGGTGGGCGTGCCTATATCTTTACTGAATGCAAACGAGGGTTCATAAGATTACAGATGTGCATGCATGTATAAACATCACAGAGAGGGCGTGACTCCATAAAGCAAGATGTCCAATGATATAACAGCGCATCTGTTTATTTTACACTTGTCACGGGACAAACCTTTTCAACAAGGACGTAACTATATATGCATTCTACCGGAGGCTGTTATTTCCAAGGTCGAAAGAGGCGTTCAATTATCTCATTACTGTAATCTGCTTGAATGATTATACGCATGTGTATCGATACCGTAACTGATATACTATCCAGCTTTTATTGACGATGGATCAATAGAGACTGAGTTGATTGATACACGTGATAATTGCACCGGATTTGATAATTACACAGATCAAATACAAACGTTTTACAGAATGCTCATGTAAATTGCATAGAAAACTGACAATTCAAATCAACATGAAACTTTCAACAGCATGTATATATGTATTCGATGCAAAGGCGCGACTTATCACTTTATATTCGCTTAGGTAACATTACGAACTTTAGATTATGGAAAACAACTAGTTACAATTCAGTAAACTTCAAATTAGTAAGTTCAATTATGTTTAATCTATTCGAGCTTGGATGTATAATTACTTGTGTTTATACATTATGTTTCAGTATATGAAACATGACAACGTAATGATGCCTAAAAAGTAAATTCAAACTATTGTGTTTTGAATTCTTTGTATGTCCTTGAAATTTCCTTGCATATTGTTTCCTATTTATTAGGTAGTTGAAGGAAATATAATATTTAGTAACCTCTAAACCATTACATCTAATTCAATCAAGGTGCATACGAAGTATTTTAGTATCCATTCCCAA
>NW_025766377.1:0-44066 GCF_003918875.1 Haliotis rubra | reverse complement strand
TACCATGTGTTTTCTTATTGTAGATATGTCCTGAACAGTTGCTGAGTATTTCTGTACCCATGCACCGCAGCGCTTTGTCTGCACAATGACGAGATAAACCTACCATGTGTTTTCTTATTGTAGATATGTCCTGAACAGTTGCTGAGTATTTCTGTACCCATGCACCACAGCGCTTTGTCTGCACAATGACGAGATAAACCTACCATGTGTTTTCTTATTGTAGATATGTCCTGAACAGTTGCTGAGTATTTCTGTACCCATGCACCGCAGCGCTTTGTCAGCACAATGACGAGATAAACCTACCGTGTGTTTTCTTATTGTAGATATGTCCTGAACAGTTGCTGAGTATTTCTGTACCCATGCACCACAGCGCTTTGTCAGCACAATGACGAGATAAACCTACCGTGTGTTTTCTTATTGTAGATATGTCCTGAACAGTTGCTGAGTATTTCTGTACCCATGCACCGCAGCGCTTTGTCAGCACAATGACGAGATAAACCTACCATGTGTTTTCTTATTGTAGATATGTCCTGAACAGTTGCTGAGTATTTCTGTACCCATGCACCGCAGCGCTTTGTCAGCACAATGACGAGATAAACCTACCGTGTGTTTTCTTATTGTAGATATGTCCTGAACAGTTGCTGAGTATTTCTGTACCCATGCACCGCAGCGCTTTGTCAGCACAATGACGAGATAAACCTACCATGTGTTTTCTTATTGTAGATATGTCCTGAACAGTTGCTGAGTATTTCTGTACCCATGCACCGCAGCGCTTTGTCAGCACAATGACGAGATAAACCTACCGTGTGTTTTCTTATTGTAGATATGTCCTGAACAGTTGCTGAGTATTTCTGTACCCATGCACCAGCAGCGCTTTGTCAGCACAATGACGAGATAAACCTACCGTGTGTTTTCTTATTGTAGATATGTCCTGAACAGTTGCTGAGTATTTCTGTACCCATGCACCGCAGCGCTTTGTCAGCACAATGACGAGATAAACCTACCGTGTGTTTTCTTATTGTAGATATGTCCTGAACAGTTGCTGAGTATTTCTGTACCCATGCACCGCAGCGCTTTGTCAGCACAATGACGAGATAAACCTACCGTGTGTTTTCTTATTGTAGATATGTCCTGAACAGTTGCTGAGTATTTCTGTACCCATGCACCACAGCGCTTTGTCTGCACAATGACGAGATAAACCTACCATGTGTTTTCTTATTGTAGATATGTCCTGAACAGTTGCTGAGTATTTCTGTACCCATGCACCACAGCGCTTTGTCGGCACAATGACGAGATAAACCTACCGTGTGTTTTCTTATTGTAGATATGTCCTGAACAGTTGCTGAGTATTTCTGTACCCATGCACCGCAGCGCTTTGTCAGCACAATGACGAGATAAACCTACCGTGTGTTTTCTTATTGTAGATATGTCCTGAACAGTTGCTGAGTATTTCTGTACCCATGCACCGCAGCGCTTTGTCAGCACAATGACGAGATAAACCTACCGTGTGTTTTCTTATTGTAGATATGTCCTGAACAGTTGCTGAGTATTTCTGTACCCATGCACAGCAGCGCTTTGTCAGCACAATGACGAGATAAACCTACCGTGTGTTTTCTTATTGTAGATATGTCCTGAACAGTTGCTGAGTATTTCTGTACCCATGCACCGCAGCGCTTTGTCTGCACAATGACGAGATAAACCTACCGTGTGTTTTCTTATTGTAGATATGTCCTGAACAGTTGCTGAGTATTTCTGTACCCATGCACCGCAGCGCTTTGTCAGCACAATGACGAGATAAACCTACCATGTGTTTTCTTATTGTAGATATGTCCTGAACAGTTGCTGAGTATTTCTGTACCCATGCACAGCAGCGCTTTGTCAGCACAATGACGAGATAAACCTACCATGTGTTTTCTTATTGTAGATATGTCCTGAACAGTTGCTGAGTATTTCTGTACCCATGCACCGCAGCGCTTTGTCAGCACAATGACGAGATAAACCTACCATGTGTTTTCTTATTGTAGATATGTCCTGAACAGTTGCTGAGTATTTCTGTACCCATGCACCGCAGCGCTTTGTCAGCACAATGACGAGATAAACCTACCATGTGTTTTCTTATTGTAGATATGTCCTGAACAGTTGCTGAGTATTTCTGTACCCATGCACCGCAGCGCTTTGTCAGCACAATGACGAGATAAACCTACCGTGTGTTTTCTTATTGTAGATATGTCCTGAACAGTTGCTGAGTATTTCTGTACCCATGCACCGCAGCGCTTTGTCAGCACAATGACGAGATAAACCTACCACCGTGTGTTTTCTTATTGTAGATATGTCCTGAACAGTTGCTGAGTATTTCTGTACCCATGCACCACAGCGCTTTGTCAGCACAATGACGAGATAAACCTACCATGTGTTTTCTTATTGTAGATATGTCCTGAACAGTTGCTGAGTATTTCTGTACCCATGCACAGCAGCGCTTTGTCAGCTGACAATGACGAGATAAACCTACCGTGTGTTTTCTTATTGTAGATATGTCCTGAACAGTTGCTGAGTATTTCTGTACCCATGCACAGCAGCGCTTTGTCAGCACAATGACGAGATAAACCTACCATGTGTTTTCTTATTGTAGATATGTCCTGAACAGTTGCTGAGTATTTCTGTACCCATGCACCGCAGCGCTTTGTCAGCACAATGACGAGATAAACCTACCGTGTGTTTTCTTATTGTAGATATGTCCTGAACAGTTGCTGAGTATTTCTGTACCCATGCACAGCAGCGCTTTTGTCAGCACAATGACGAGATAAACCTACCGTGTGTTTTCTTATTGTAGATATGTCCTGAACAGTTGCTGAGTATTTCTGTACCCATGCACCGCAGCGCTTTGTCTGCACAATGACGAGATAAACCTACCATGTGTTTTCTTATTGTAGATATGTCCTGAACAGTTGCTGAGTATTTCTGTACCCATGCACCGCAGCGCTTTGTCAGCACAATGACGAGATAAACCTACCATGTTTTTCTTATTGTAGATATGTCCTGAACAGTTGCTGAGTATTTCTGTACCCATGCACCGCAGCGCTTTGTCAGCACAATGACGAGATAAACCTACCATGTGTTTTCTTATTGTAGATATGTCCTGAACAGTTGCTGAGTATTTTGTACCCATGCACCACAGCGCTTTGTCAGCACAATGACGAGATAAACCTACCATGTGTTTTCTTATTGTAGATATGTCCTGAACAGTTGCTGAGTATTTCTGTACCCATGCACCGCAGCGCTTTGTCTGCACAATGACGAGATAAACCTACCATGTGTTTTCTTATTGTAGATATGTCCTGAACAGTTGCTGAGTATTTCTGTACCCATGCACCACAGCGCTTTGTCAGCACAATGACGAGATAAACCTACCATGTGTTTTCTTATTGTAGATATGTCCTGAACAGTTGCTGAGTATTTCTGTACCCATGCACCGCAGCGCTTTGTCAGCACAATGACGAGATAAACCTACCGTGTGTTTTCTTATTGTAGATATGTCCTGAACAGTTGCTGAGTATTTCTGTACCCATGCACCGCGCTTTGTCAGCACAATGACGAGATAAACCTACCGTGTGTTTTCTTATTGTAGATATGTCCTGAACAGTTGCTGAGTATTTCTGTACCCATGCACCACAGCGCTTTGTCAGCACAATGACGAGATAAACCTACCGTGTGTTTTCTTATTGTAGATATGTCCTGAACAGTTGCTGAGTATTTCTGTACCCATGCACCGCAGCGCTTTGTCAGCACAATGACGAGATAAACCTACCATGTGTTTTCTTATTGTAGATATGTCCTGAACAGTTGCTGAGTATTTCTGTACCCATGCACCGCAGCGCTTTGTCTGCACAATGACGAGATAAACCTACCGTGTGTTTTCTTATTGTAGATATGTCCTGAACAGTTGCTGAGTATTTCTGTACCCATGCACCGCAGCGCTTTGTCAGCACAATGACGAGATAAACCTACCATGTGTTTTCTTATTGTAGATATGTCCTGAACAGTTGCTGAGTATTTCTGTACCCATGCACCGCAGCGCTTTGTCAGCACAATGACGAGATAAACCTACCATGTGTTTTCTTATTGTAGATATGTCCTGAACAGTTGCTGAGTATTTCTGTACCCATGCACATCAGCGCTTTGTCAGCACAATGACGAGATAAACCTACCGTGTGTTTTCTTATTGTAGATATGTCCTGAACAGTTGCTGAGTATTTCTTTACCCATGCACCGCAGCGCTTTGTCAGCACAATGACGAGATAAACCTACCGTGTGTTTTCTTATTGTAGATATGTCCTGAACAGTTGCTGAGTATTTCTGTACCCATGCACCAGCAGCGCTTTGTCAGCACAATGACGAGATAAACCTACCATGTGTTTTCTTATTGTAGATATGTCCTGAACAGTTGCTGAGTATTTCTGTACCCCTATGCACCTGAACAGTTGCAGCGCAGCGCTTTGTCAGCACAATGACGAGATAAACCTACCGTGTGTTTTCTTATTGTAGATATGTCCTGAACAGTTGCTGAGTATTTCTGTACCCATGCACCGCAGCGCTTTGTCAGCACAATGACGAGATAAACCTACCATGTGTTTTCTTATTGTAGATATGTCCTGAACAGTTGCTGAGTATTTCTGTACCCATGCACCGCAGCGTCTTTGTCAACAGCACAATGACGAGATAAACCTACCATGTGTTTTCTTATTGTAGATATGTCCTGAACAGTTGCTGAGTATTTCTGTACCCATGCACCGCAGCGCTTTGTCAGCACAATGACGAGATAAACCTACCATGTGTTTTCTTATTGTAGATATGTCCTGAACAGTTGCTGAGTATTTCTGTACCCATGCACCGCAGCGCTTTGTCTGCACAATGACGAGATAAAAACCTACCGTGTGTTTTCTTATTGTAGATATGTCCTGAACAGTTGCTGAGTATTTCTGTACCCATGCACCGCAGCGCTTTGTCTGCACAATGACGAGATAAACCTACCATGTGTTTCTTTATTGTAGATATGTCCTGAACAGTTGCTGAGTATTTCTGTACCCATGCACCGCAGCGCTTTGTCAGCACAATGACGAGATAAACCTACCATGTGTTTTCTTATTGTAGATATGTCCTGAACAGTTGCTGAGTATTTCTGTACCCATGCACCGCAGCGCTTTGTCAGCACAATGACGAGATAAACCTACCATGTGTTTTCTTATTGTAGATATGTCCTGAACAGTTGCTGAGTATTTTTGTACCCATGCACACAGCGCTTTGTCAGCACAATGACGAGATAAACCTACCATGTGTTTTCTTATTGTAGATATGTCCTGAACAGTTGCTGAGTATTTCTGTACCCATGCACCGCAGCGCTTTGTCAGCACAATGACGAGATAAACCTACCGTGTGTTTTCTTATTGTAGATATGTCCTGAACAGTTGCTGAGTATTTCTGTACCCATGCACCACAGCGCTTTGTCAGCACAATGACGAGATAAACCTACCGTGTGTTTTCTTGTTGTAGATATGTCCTGAACAGTTGCTGAGTATTTCTGTACCCATGCACCGCAGCGCTTTGTCAGCACAATGACGAGATAAACCTACCGTGTGTTTTCTTATTGTAGATATGTCCTGAACAGTTGCTGAGTATTTCTGTACCCATGCACAGCAGCGCTTTGTCAGCACAATGACGAGATAAACCTACCGTGTGTTTTCTTATTGTAGATATGTCCTGAACAGTTGCTGAGTATTTCTGTACCCATGCACCGCAGCGCTTTTTCAGCACAATGACGAGATAAACCTACCGTGTGTTTTCTTATTGTAGATATGTCCTGAACAGTTGCTGAGTATTTCTGTACCCATGCACCGCAGCGCTTTGTCAGCACAATGACGAGATAAACCTACCATGTGTTTTCTTATTGTAGATATGTCCTGAACAGTTGCTGAGTATTTCTGTACCCATGCACCGCAGCGCTTTGTCAGCACAATGACGAGATAAACCTACCGTGTGTTTTCTTATTGTAGATATGTCCTGAACAGTTGCTGAGTATTTCTGTACCCATGCACCGCAGCGCTTTGTCAGCACAATGACGAGATAAACCTACCGTGTGTTTTCTTATTGTAGATATGTCCTGAACAGTTGCTGAGTATTTCTGTACCCATGCACCGCAGCGCTTTGTCAGCACAATGACGAGATAAACCTACCGTGTGTTTTCTTATTGTAGATATGTCCTGAACAGTTGCTGAGTATTTCTGTACCCATGCACCGCAGCGCTTTGTCAGCACAATGACGAGATAAACCTACCGTGTGTTTTCTTATTGTAGATATGTCCTGAACAGTTGCTGAGTATTTCTGTACCCATGCACCGCAGCGCTTTGTCAGCACAATGACGAGATAAACCTACCGTGTGTTTTCTTATTGTAGATATGTCCTGAACAGTTGCTGAGTATTTCTGTACCCATGCACCGCAGCGCTTTGTCTGCACAATGACGAGATAAACCTACCATGTGTTTTCTTATTGTAGATATGTCCTGAACAGTTGCTGAGTATTTCTGTACCCATGCACCGCAGCGCTTTGTCAGCACAATGACGAGATAAACCTACCATGTGTTTTCTTATTGTAGATATGTCTTGAACAGTTGCTGAGTATTTCTGTACCCATGCACCGCAGCGCTTTGTCTGCACAATGACGAGATAAACCTACCATGTGTTTTCTTATTGTAGATATGTCCTGAACAGTTGCTGAGTATTTCTGTACCCATGCACCGCAGCGCTTTGTCAGCACAATGACGAGATAAACCTACCGTGTGTTTTCTTATTGTAGATATGTCCTGAACAGTTGCTGAGTATTTTTGTACCCATGCACCGCAGCGCTTTGTCAGCACAATGACGAGATAAACCTACCATGTGTTTTCTTATTGTAGATATGTCCTGAACAGTTGCTGAGTATTTCTGTACCCATGCACCGCAGCGCTTTGTCAGCACAATGACGAGATAAACCTACCATGTGTTTTCTTATTGTAGATATGTCCTGAACAGTTGCTGAGTATTTCTGTACCCATGCACCACAATGCAGCGCTTTGTCAGCACAATGACGAGATAAACCTACCATGTGTTTTCTTATTGTAGATATGTCCTGAACAGTTGCTGAGTATTTCTGTACCCATGCACCGCAGCGCTTTGTCAGCACAATGACGAGATAAACCTACCATGTGTTTTCTTATTGTAGATATGTCCTGAACAGTTGCTGAGTATTTCTGTACCCATGCACCGCAGCGCTTTGTCAGCACAATGACGAGATAAACCTACCATGTGTTTTCTTATTGTAGATATGTCCTGAACAGTTGCTGAGTATTTCTGTACCCATGCACCACAGCGCTTTGTCAGCACAATGACGAGATAAACCTACCATGTGTTTTCTTATTGTAGATATGTCCTGAACAGTTGCTGAGTATTTCTGTACCCATGCACCACAGCGCTTTGTCAGTCAGCACAATGACGAGATAAACCTACCGTGTGTTTTCTTATTGTAGATATGTCCTGAACAGTTGCTGAGTATTTCTGTACCCATGCACCGCAGCGCTTTGTCAGCACAATGACGAGATAAACCTACCGTGTGTTTTCTTATTGTAGATATGTCCTGAACAGTTGCTGAGTATTTCTGTACCCATGCACCGCAGCGCTTTGTCAGCACAATGACGAGATAAACCTACCGTGTGTTTTCTTATTGTAGATATGTCCTGAACAGTTGCTGAGTATTTCTGTACCCATGCACCGCAGCGCTTTGTCAGCACAATGACGAGATAAACCTACCATGTGTTTTCTTATTGTAGATATGTCCTGAACAGTTGCTGAGTATTTCTGTACCCATGCACCGCAGCGCTTTGTCTGCACAATGACGAGATAAACCTACCATGTGTTTTCTTATTGTAGATATGTCCTGAACAGTTGCTGAGTATTTCTGTACCCATGCACCGCAGCGCTTTGTCTGCACAATGACGAGATAAACCTACCGTGTGTTTTCTTATTGTAGATATGTCCTGAACAGTTGCTGAGTATTTTTGTACCCATGCACAGCAGCGCTTTGTCAGCACAATGACGAGATAAACCTACCGTGTGTTTTCTTATTGTAGATATGTCCTGAACAGTTGCTGAGTATTTCTGTACCCATGCACCGCAGCGCTTTGTCGGCACAATGACGAGATAAACCTACCATGTGTTTTCTTATTGTAGATATGTCCTGAACAGTTGCTGAGTATTTCTGTACCCATGCACCGCAGCGCTTTGTCTGCACAATGACGAGATAAACCTACCATGTGTTTTCTTATTGTAGATATGTCCTGAACAGTTGCTGAGTATTTCTGTACCCATGCACCACAGCGCTTTTGTCAGCACAATGACGAGATAAACCTACCGTGTGTTTTCTTATTGTAGATATGTCCTGAACAGTTGCTGAGTATTTCTGTACCCATGCACCGCAGCGCTTTGTCAGCACAATGACGAGATAAACCTACCGTGTGTTTTCTTATTGTAGATATGTCCTGAACAGTTGCTGAGTATTTCTGTACCCATGCACCGCAGCGCTTTGTCAGCACAATGACGAGATAAACCTACCGTGTGTTTTCTTATTGTAGATATGTCCTGAACAGTTGCTGAGTATTTCTGTACCCATGCACCACAGCGCTTTGTCAGCACAATGACGAGATAAACCTACCGTGTGTTTTCTTATTGTAGATATGTCCTGAACAGTTGCTGAGTATTTCTGTACCCATGCACCGCAGCGCTTTGTCAGCACAATGACGAGATAAACCTACCATGTGTTTTCTTATTGTAGATATGTCCTGAACAGTTGCTGAGTATTTCTGTACCCATGCACCGCAGCGCTTTGTCTGCACAATGACGAGATAAACCTACCGTGTGTTTTCTTATTGTAGATATGTCCTGAACAGTTGCTGAGTATTTCTGTACCCATGCACCGCAGCGCTTTGTCAGCACAATGACGAGATAAACCTACCATGTGTTTTCTTATTGTAGATATGTCCTGAACAGTTGCTGAGTATTTCTGTACCCATGCACCGCAGCGCTTTGTCAGCACAATGACGAGATAAACCTACCGTGTGTTTTCTTATTGTAGATATGTCCTGAACAGTTGCTGAGTATTTCTGTACCCATGCACCGCAGCGCTTTGTCAACACAATGACGAGATAAACCTACCATGTGTTTTCTTATTGTAGATATGTCCTGAACAGTTGCTGAGTATTTCTGTACCCATGCACCGCAGCGCTTTGTCTGCACAATGACGAGATAAACCTACCGTGTGTTTTCTTATTGTAGATATGTCCTGAACAGTTGCTGAGTATTTCTGTACCCATGCACAGCAGCGCTTTGTCAGCACAATGACGAGATAAACCTACCGTGTGTTTTCTTATTGTAGATATGTCCTGAACAGTTGCTGAGTATTTCTGTACCCATGCACCGCAGCGCTTTGTCAGCACAATGACGAGATAAACCTACCATGTGTTTTCTTATTGTAGATATGTCCTGAACAGTTGCTGAGTATTTCTGTACCCATGCACCGCAGCGCTTTGTCAGCACAATGACGAGATAAACCTACCGTGTGTTTTCTTATTGTAGATATGTCCTGAACAGTTGCTGAGTATTTCTGTACCCATGCACCGCAGCGCTTTGTCAGCACAATGACGAGATAAACCTACCATGTGTTTTCTTATTGTAGATATGTCCTGAACAGTTGCTGAGTATTTCTGTACCCATGCACCACAGCGCTTTGTCAGCACAATGACGAGATAAACCTACCATGTGTTTTCTTATTGTAGATATGTCCTGAACAGTTGCTGAGTATTTCTGTACCCATGCACCGCAGCGCTTTGTCAGCACAATGACGAGATAAACCTACCGTGTGTTTTCTTATTGTAGATATGTCCTGAACAGTTGCTGAGTATTTCTGTACCCATGCACCGCAGCGCTTTGTCAGCACAATGACGAGATAAACCTACCGTGTGTTTTCTTATTGTAGATATGTCCTGAACAGTTGCTGAGTATTTCTGTACCCATGCACCGCAGCGCTTTGTCAGCACAATGACGAGATAAACCTACCATGTGTTTTCTTATTGTAGATATGTCCTGAACAGTTGCTGAGTATTTCTGTACCCATGCACCGCAGCGCTTTGTCAGCACAATGACGAGATAAACCTACCATGTGTTTTCTTATTGTAGATATGTCCTGAACAGTTGCTGAGTATTTCTGTACCCATGCACCGCAGCGCTTTGTCAGCACAATGACGAGATAAACCTACCGTGTGTTTTCTTATTGTAGATATGTCCTGAACAGTTGCTGAGTATTTCTGTACCCATGCACATCAGCGCTTTGTCAGCACAATGACGAGATAAACCTACCATGTGTTTTCTTATTGTAGATATGTCCTGAACAGTTGCTGAGTATTTCTGTACCCATGCACAGCAGCGCTTTGTCAGCACAATGACGAGATAAACCTACCGTGTGTTTTCTTATTGTAGATATGTCCTGAACAGTTGCTGAGTATTTCTGTACCCATGCACCGCAGCGCTTTGTCAGCACAATGACGAGATAAACCTACCGTGTGTTTTCTTATTGTAGATATGTCCTGAACAGTTGCTGAGTATTTCTGTACCCATGCACAGCAGCGCTTTGTCAGCACAATGACGAGATAAACCTACCGTGTGTTTTCTTATTGTAGATATGTCCTGAACAGTTGCTGAGTATTTCTGTACCCATGCACCGCAGCGCTTTGTCAGCACAATGACGAGATAAACCTACCGTGTGTTTTTCTTATTGTAGATATGTCCTGAACAGTTGCTGAGTATTTCTGTACCCATGCACAGCAGCGCTTTGTCAGCACAATGACGAGATAAACCTACCATGTGTTTTCTTATTGTAGATATGTCCTGAACAGTTGCTGAGTATTTCTGTACCCATGCACCGCAGCGCTTTGTCAGCACAATGACGAGATAAACCTACCATGTGTTTTTCTATTGTTGTAGATATGTCCTGAACAGTTGCTGAGTATTTCTGTACCCATGCACCGCAGCGCTTTGTCAGCACAATGACGAGATAAACCTACCGTGTGTTTTCTTATTGTAGATATGTCCTGAACAGTTGCTGAGTATTTCTGTACCCATGCACCGCAGCGCTTTGTCAGCACAATGACGAGATAAACCTACCATGTGTTTTCTTATTGTAGATATGTCCTGAACAGTTGCTGAGTATTTCTGTACCCATGCACCGCAGCGCTTTGTCAGCACAATGACGAGATAAACCTACCGTGTGTTTTCTTATTGTAGATATGTCCTGAACAGTTGCTGAGTATTTCTGTACCCATGCACCGCAGCGCTTTGTCAGCACAATGACGAGATAAACCTACCGTGTGTTTTCTTATTGTAGATATGTCCTGAACAGTTGCTGAGTATTTCTGTACCCATGCACCGCAGCGCTTTGTCAGCACAATGACGAGATAAACCTACCATGTGTGTTTTCTTATTGTAGATATGTCCTGAACAGTTGCTGAGTATTTCTGTACCCATGCACCACAGCGCTTTGTCAGCACAACGACGAGATAAACCTACCATGTGTTTTCTTATTGTAGATATGTCCTGAACAGTTGCTGAGTATTTCTGTACCCATGCACCGCAGCGCTTTGTCTGCACAATGACGAGATAAACCTACCGTGTGTTTTCTTATTGTAGATATGTCTCTGAACAGTTGCTGAGTATTTCTGTACCCATGCACAGCAGCGCTTTGTCAGCACAATGACGAGATAAACCTACCGTGTGTTTTCTTATTGTAGATATGTCCTGAACAGTTGCTGAGTATTTCTGTACCCATGCACCGCAGCGCTTTGTCAGCACAATGACGAGATAAACCTACCATGTGTTTTCTTATTGTAGATATGTCCTGAACAGTTGCTGAGTATTTCTGTACCCATGCACCGCAGCGCTTTGTCTGCACAATGACGAGATAAACCTACCATGTGTTTTCTTATTGTAGATATGTCCTGAACAGTTGCTGAGTATTTCTGTACCCATGCACCGCAGCGCTTTGTCAGCACAATGACGAGATAAACCTACCATGTGTTTTCTTATTGTAGATATGTCCTGAACAGTTGCTGAGTATTTCTGTACCCATGCACCGCAGCGCTTTGTCAGCACAATGACGAGATAAACCTACCATGTGTTTTCTTATTGTAGATATGTCCTGAACAGTTGCTGAGTATTTCTGTACCCATGCACCACAGCGCTTTGTCAGCACAATGACGAGATAAACCTACCATGTGTTTTCTTATTGTAGATATGTCCTGAACAGTTGCTGAGTATTTCTGTACCCATGCACCGCAGCGCTTTGTCAGCACAATGACGAGATAAACCTACCATGTGTTTTCTTATTGTAGATATGTCCTGAACAGTTGCTGAGTATTTCTGTACCCATGCACCACAGCGCTTTGTCAGCACAATGACGAGATAAACCTACCATGTGTTTTCTTATTGTAGATATGTCCTGAACAGTTGCTGAGTATTTCTGTACCCATGCACCGCAGCGCTTTGTCAGCACAATGACGAGATAAACCTACCGTGTGTTTTCTTATTGTAGATATGTCCTGAACAGTTGCTGAGTATTTCTGTACCCATGCACCGCAGCGCTTTGTCAGCACAATGACGAGATAAACCTACCGTGTGTTTTCTTATTGTAGATATGTCCTGAACAGTTGCTGAGTATTTCTGTACCCATGCACCGCAGCGCTTTGTCAGCACAATGACGAGATAAACCTACCGTGTGTTTTCTTATTGTAGATATGTCCTGAACAGTTGCTGAGTATTTCTGTACCCATGCACCGCAGCGCTTTGTCAGCACAATGACGAGATAAACCTACCATGTGTTTTCTTATTGTAGATATGTCCTGAACAGTTGCTGAGTATTTCTGTACCCATGCACCGCAGCGCTTTGTCAGCACAATGACGAGATAAACCTACCGTGTGTTTTCTTATTGTAGATATGTCCTGAACAGTTGCTGAGTATTTCTGTACCCATGCACAGCAGCGCTTTGTCAGCACAATGACGAGATAAACCTACCGTGTGTTTTCTTATTGTAGATATGTCCTGAACAGTTGCTGAGTATTTCTGTACCCATGCACCACAGCGCGTTGTCTGCACAATGACGAGATAAACCTACCATGTGTTTTCTTATTGTAGATATGTCTTGAACAGTTGCTGAGTATTTCTGTACCCATGCACCGCAGCGCTTTGTCAGCACAATGACGAGATAAACCTACCGTGTGTTTTCTTATTGTAGATATGTCCTGAACAGTTGCTGAGTATTTCTGTACCCATGCACCGCAGCGCTTTGTCAGCACAATGACGAGATAAACCTACCGTGTGTTTTCTTATTGTAGATATGTCCTGAACAGTTGCTGAGTATTTCTGTACCCATGCACCGCAGCGCTTTGTCAGCACAATGACGAGATAAACCTACCATGTGTTTTCTTATTGTAGATATGTCCTGAACAGTTGCTGAGTATTTCTGTACCCATGCACCGCAGCGCTTTGTCAGCACAATGACGAGATAAACCTACCGTGTGTTTTCTTATTGTAGATATGTCCTGAACAGTTGCTGAGTATTTCTTTACCCATGCAACGCAGCGCTTTGTCAGCACAATGACGAGCTAAACCTACCGTGTGTTTTCTTATTGTAGATATGTCCTGAACAGTTGCTGAGTATTTCTGAGTACCCATGCACATGCAGCGCAGCGCTTTGTCAGCACAATGACGAGATAAACCTACCGTGTGTTTTCTTATTGTAGATATGTCCTGAACAGTTGCTGAGTATTTCTGTACCCATGCACCGCAGCGCTTTGTCAGCACAATGACGAGATAAACCTACCATGTGTTTTCTTATTGTAGATATGTCCTGAACAGTTGCTGAGTATTTCTGTACCCATGCACCGCAGCGCTTTGTCAGCACAATGACGAGATAAACCTACCATGTGTTTTCTTATTGTAGATATGTCCTGAACAGTTGCTGAGTATTTCTGTACCCATGCACCGCAGCGCTTTGTCAGCACAATGACGAGATAAACCTACCATGTGTTTTCTTATTGTAGATATGTCCTGAACAGTTGCTGAGTATTTCTGTACCCATGCACCACAGCGCTTTGTCAGCACAATGACGAGATAAACCTACCATGTGTTTTCTTATTGTAGATATGTCCTGAACAGTTGCTGAGTATTTCTGTACCCATGCACCACAGCGCTTTGTCTGCACAATGACGAGATAAACCTACCGTGTGTTTTCTTATTGTAGATATGTCCTGAACAGTTGCTGAGTATTTCTGTACCCATGCACCGCAGCGCTTTGTCAGCACAATGACGAGATAAACCTACCGTGTGTTTTCTTATTGTAGATATGTCCTGAACAGTTGCTGAGTATTTCTGTACCCATGCACCGCAGCGCTTTGTCAGCACAATGACGAGATAAACCTACCGTGTGTTTTCTTATTGTAGATATGTCCTGAACAGTTGCTGAGTATTTCTGTACCCATGCACCGCAGCGCTTTGTCAGCACAATGACGAGATAAACCTACCATGTGTTTTCTTATTGTAGATATGTCCTGAACGCCTGGCGCTCGGCATTAATGGGTACAACAAGGACTGGTCGGCTCGGAGTCAGTATAATGTGTCTGAGTTGGGTATTCATGCTTAACTGCGGCATGGTATCTCAGTGGGCTAGCACTATAAAACCAGCTTCAGTCTGGGCTAGTACAAGAAGCCGCACCTACACATACACACGCATGCACGTCGTCATATGAGCGAAATATACTCAAGCACGACGTAAAAACCCAATTTCCCCTCACCTTTTAGTGTTGTTTAGCTTCAACATACTTCATTCACGTTTGTTTGTTTTTGGACCAGTTTGTACAAACGAAAACCCCGCTATACTGTAACATGATGAAGCATACGGAGAACAAGACATGATTATGGTGGCAGACATATATGTACAAGTCACAGAAATAGCTTACACTTCGTGATATTTTCCTTTAATATCATCTCATTTGTCTTTGTGGTCCAACCTGAAACGCCATATGAACATCATTAAATTACCATCACGCAAAAGTTGTTAAAGGACAGTACAGTTAAACGTTAAAGGATCATCTTGATTCGTAAGCCTCTCTCTCGAAGCTCGAACAATTACCCGGAGCGGTGGGGTAGCCAAATGGTTGAAGTGTTTGCCCATCACGCCAAAGCCCCGGGTTCGATTCCCTCGTTGGAACAATGTGAAGCCCATTTGTGATGTCCCCCGCCGTGATATGGCTGGAATATTGCTAAAAGCGGCGGAAAACTAAATTCACTCACTCACTCATTCACTCGAAAACCCACCGTCATTATTAAGCATTCCCATTAGTACGTGTTTGTGATGAAGTCCCAAATGTCTAAAAAGAGTGTATAACACTCTGTCACTCTTCAAACAACACGAGTCGTAATGGCATACAACGAATGGGTATTTTTATTCTACAGGCTTCAAACATACAAACGCATAAGTGATTTTGAGAATATTGGACTCACATAGCTGCGACAAAAACAACATAAACATACTATTTCTTTCCAAAACGTCATCAGTTTGTGTGATTGTAAACAGCTTCAGTGTCAACACGTGGCAAATTTTAACTTTTCCCCTTGTTTTAGAAGCGCTTGAAGACATATTCGTCAAAACGTCACCAAGAAAAGCATGTGGCATCGATCACTATAAACATAAGAAAGGTGGTATCTTATCAAAAAGAGAAAGCTGGTTTTATAATGGTAGGAAATTGAAAACGGCAACTTCATATATATACCACTAGTAGGTATAACATTTACAAAGGGCTTGTCTTGGTCTAGTCATTGTTCTAATGCAGATTTGCAAGGTAAAAAGGTTATATTTGGTGTTCTAAAACAATTAAGTAAGCTAGGTAATATATCTCATGAATTATCCTTTAAAATATTTGATATGAAAATAGCTCCTATTCTGCTGTATGGTGCAGAGGTCTGGGGATTCTGTCAGAATGATTACATTGAATCTGTGCACACATTGGCTTGCAAACGGTTTTTAGGTGTTAAGGTCTCTACACCTAATAATATAGCTCGTGGTGAATGTGGGCGGTATCCCCTATATATCCTAGCATCTACAAGGGTAATAAAGTATTGGTACAAATTATTAAGTATATCTGATTCTCGTCATCCCAGAAAATGTTATCACATGATGTTAATGGCCTTAGATCATAATAAAGTTAATTGGGCGTCGAAGTGTCGAGATCTGTTGTACAGTCTGGGTTTTGGTTTTGTTTGGGAACAGCAATCTGTTTATTCTCCTACCTCGTTTTTATCTGAATTTGTGAGTCGGCTTAAATGTATTCATGAACAGAATGGGTATAGTTCACTTCAAAATGGCAGCAAATCTATGTTGTATTCTTATTTCAAAATATCATTGTCCAGGGAATTGTATTTAAATATAATTAACATTAAAAAGTTTAGAGTTTTAGATGTTTCTCATATCAGTTACGTATTGAAACTGGAAGGTTTTATAATATAGATAAAAATGATAGATTATGTCTACAGGGCGATGAAAGTTATATTAAGGATGAATACCATCTTCTCCTCGTGTGTTCCAATTTCAAACAGCTCCTCTTGAACCATTTACCTAAAACCTATATCAATATCACCTGTATCAATCCAAGTAAAGCCTCATGTCATCATCAGATTGTAAACATATAAATAACTTAGCTATCTTTATGTATCAAGCAATGCATGTAAGATGTTAACAGTATCCATTTATACTGTACACACCATGTTTTGCCATGCACAATGCAACCTTTGTAGTTATGGGATGATGGCCTACACTTCTGTAATAAAAGAATTATAAACATGTAAATGTTGTTTAATTTTGTCATTCGTTTTTTGCCTGGAAAACAGGAAATCATTATGCCACGACAGAGTGCCGCCAATCTAAACATCGCCATAGGTCGCCTTGAAGCTGAGGAGTCAAAGTCTGCAGTTGCCCGACATTTATAGTGCATCAGAAGACCATATCTCGTCTTTCGAATCGTTTCCTGCCAACCAATTCCGCCAAGATCGCCCGAGAAGTGTTACCATCAAGGCGCAGGACCGCTACATCCGGGATTCCTCATCGTCTTGTCACAGCAGTGGAGGCTGCACAACGCATCCGTGCTTTTGAGATGAATTTTCGACCAAACTGTTAGGAATCGATTGTGTGAAGTGGGGATTCGACCAAGAAGGTATGGTGTGTAATTCGTTGTGAGGACTCAATTATCCATTCCAGTCCATTTTCGGCGAATGTATATAACAGATCATGCTATGTATTGCTGACCCCAACGTACACCAACAAGTTGGAACTGGATGACAGCAAGATTTCGTCCTAGCTGATAGGTTGGTTTGTTGTTGTTTAACACCGCACTCACCAATATTCCAGCTATATGGCGGCGGTCTGTAAATAATCGTGTCTGTACCAGACAATCCGGTGATCAACAACATGAGCATCAATAAACGCAATCGGGATACGATGGCATGTGTCAACCAAGTCAGCGAGCCTGACCACCCGATCCCAGTAGTCGCCTCTTACGACAAGCATGGGTTGCTGTGGACCAATTCTAACCTGGATCGTCACGGGTTGGTTGAAAGGCCACGGCAATGCATGATACCTACAAGGGATGGTGGTGATAATTGAAGATGCAGATACCAGTTTCAAAACAGCTGCCTTGTCAAAGACTGCGGAATAAATCGATGCCGGCTTATCCATTCACTCCATTTAATAGTTCATGTCAAACCTATTACTTCCAACTCCCCGCAATGCCTTACTAACAAATTCACACACACACTAGTCCTTAGAGATCTGGTTACATCTGGACTCGGTTAGTGCAGCATCATCCTGTTCACCTCGGTGTAAATCCCATGGATACACTACAGAAAGTACGGAATATAACTGTATTCATTATTAGTAGGTCGTCCAGACATGGTCACACACACCCTGAGCTAATGGACCTCATATTCCTGCCTTTCAGGAATTGTTTGACATATATCCATCCCGTAGGGAACTGCCAGCTTCTTATCTGTTTCACTCGACATTCACTCCAGTCATACGCATCACTAGATCATCGAGACATGACCACCTGCCATGTGTACAATACCGTGAAGATCCGGGTTAGAAATTGTCTCCAGCAACCCATGCTTGTCGTGAGACGCGACTAACGGGATCGGTTGACACCTGTCATTGTACCCCAATTGTGCAGATCGATGCTCATGTTGTTGATAACTGGATTGCCTGGTCCTGACTCGATGGTTTGGTGGTATATAGCTGGTATACTGCTGAGTGCAGCGTTAAGCAACAAACAAAACATGCATATTAAGGTCTATTGTAAATGAATGGCTATATTTTACAGGAACTTCCGTCAATTATGATTGCTCTTGCGATTACTTTACTGTACATCATCAGGTACATGAAATGTTACTTAATGAGAGTAATATATAAATCGTAAGATATTTGAATTGCCATTCTCGCTTGTTGTGCACCACGTTTACATTGCGTCATAGATACTTCTGAAAAATGTTGTCATTTATTCTATTCTAAATGTTTCAGGCCATTGTGAGGCTTGTCGCCGGCTGAGAGACTTGTCGCCGGCTGAGAGACTTGTTGCCATGAGAGAAGCTTGTCGCCATGAGAGACCATTGTTGCTGTCTGCACGCTCGTCGCCATTGGAGAGGCTTGTCACCATTAGAGAAGGTTGTTGCTGTCTGCACGCTCGTTGCCATTGGTGAGACTTGTCGCCATGAGAGAAGCTTGTTGCTGTCTGCAAGCTCGTCGCCATTGGAGAGGCTTGTCGCCGGCTGAGAGACTTGTCGCCGGCTGAGAGAAGCTTGTCGCTGTCTGCAAGCTCGTCGCCATTGGAGAGGCTTGTCGCAGTCTGCAATGCGTGGTGCCGACTGAGAGGCTTGTCGCCGTCTGCCATGCATAGTGCCGACTGAGAGGCTTGTCGCCGTCTGCAATGCTTGGTGCCGACTGGAGGCTTCTCGCCTTCTGCCATGCTTGGTGCAACTGAGAGGCTTGTCGCCATCTAAGAGGCTTGTCGACGACTGAGAGGCTTGTCGCCGTCTGCCATGCTCGGTGCCGACTGAGAGTCTTGTCGCCATCTGAGAGGCTTGTCGCCGTCTGCCATGCGTGGTGCCGACTGAAAGGCTTGTCGCCATCTGAGAGGCTTGTCGCCGACTAAGAGGCTTGTCGCCGTCTGCCATCCTTGGTGCCGACTGAGAGGCTCGTTGCCAGATGTACAGGTTTGTCAGCGTCTATGAGAGACTGGTCGCGATCGTCTGCTTCTTTTCAGGTTCTTTCGCATTGAACATATTTGTAAACATATACACTTTTCTTTCACGCAATAAACAATTCTCACGGTGGAGCACAGCATAGCCATCCAATGTGTGTTTTGTTCTTTTATGTCTTGTGTTGAAGGTTCTGGGAGCATCCTAGACATCTGCCTGTCGGTGTAGTCATCAGTTCCAGTACAACTGATGTAGATCCGAGGGGCTTTCAAGATGAAGTGCATACCTACATCAGTATCTTACTAGCACATTATACTACGTCCCAGCTGGGTTTCTAAACAGGAACCCGTGAAAATCCGTGTTAGAGAATTGATCTTCAGTAACCCATGATTGTGGTAAGAGGCGACTAACGAGATCGGGTGATCAGCCTAGCTGACTTGGTTGACACATGTCATCGTATCCCAATTGCATCACCGGACTGTTTGGTCCGGACTCGATCATGTCCATACCGCCGACATATAGCTCTAAACATAAAGCTCTATTGCTGAGTGCGGCGGCAAACAGAAAATAAGCAAATAAAACACAGCGAAGCAAAACAAAGGTAACATGTGATGATCCACATAATTTAGGATGTAAGTGTTACTGCAAAATGACCTAGATAAACACGTATCGCTAAGTTAACATGGAATTAGTTTGTTTATATTTAAACATAACCTGAAGGGTTATACTAATTTTATTTGTTTCAGTAATAGTGTCACGTTTCGGTGTAGTTACTAACACCGTTACCTAACTAACATTGTTGGTAGAAGCTACTAACACCGTTATTCAGCAAATCATCATTTGCTTGATAACGGTGTTAGTAGAAGCAACACCGAAACGTCGCTCATACTAAATTAAAGAAGTTGTACATCATTTGCTTGAAACGGTGTTGGTAGCTACACCGAAACGTCGCTCATATTAAGGTTAAAGAAGTTGTGACATATCCATAGAACTCTCTTCGTTGTTCATCTCATCAACTTCTAAGTGCCACTCAAACAAGTTACGCATGTCATGGCTATGACAGTACAATTAGTGGTAGTAATTCAAAGGCAATAGAGAAAAAAGATCAGTGATTATAGCAACTGGAGACAGTGATGGTAGTATTCAGCTCTCAGCAGCAGTAATGAAAATTGCATCATACGCCTGGCACTGTATAATGAACATCATACACACACTGCTGGTCTTCTAAACATGAGGGTGATGGTGGTGATATAGTTTTAGGGCGACATGTACTAGAAGTAGGGTTTATTTGCGCCCAACATATTAATTGAAGTGGAACTATATAAGTAGGCCTACTGCAAATGGTTATATGTACCATGCTTTTAACTGTGAGATGAGAGACAAGAGTTAACTCCCTTTGTGTACCTAGGAAGAAGGTGCTAGTAAATTCGACAATACTCGCTAGGGCATATAATTCAGAATCAGCTCCATGTTGCACTTTCCTGATCTTTCTGTCTAAATTAAGTACCACACCACTACCATTTATCTAACGTTAACAGGTATACTGTACTTGACTTGGAACATTATTACACAATGAATAGCACTGCTTTACAACAATGGAAACATATACAAATACGCAAGTCATTTATTTCACTGCATTTGTTTCACATGACCGACAATTCCTTTGACAGATTACTTTAAGAGGACATATTTAGAAGATAAAGCTACTCTGTTTTCAATTTTGCGGTCCTTTATCTTTGATTTAAGACCGCTAAATGTAATTTAAAAAACGAACACGTTAGCGTTAGGTTTTAAGTTAAACATTTAGCGGTCTTAAATCAACGATAAAGACAGCAAAATTGAAAACAGAGTAGCTTTATCTTCGTTCTAGCACGACTGATAAGCGTTTTAAAACCGAACTGTTTGGCGCGCAAGAACACAAGGCGCAATGGGACTTTTTTCCTGGAAATCGCTTGGAATCGTCCCGTTGAGGGACAGGTTGTGTAATGAACAAAATAAGACATTTTCAACAACATAAATGCTATATTTCAGGACTCAGTATGCTTGTATTTGTAACAAGTAGCATTCATAAATAAAAAAAATACAGTTTATACTGTGAGCAAGTACAATTATTTGATTTTTCTCAAGCGAATTATATATGAAAAGTCGTTCCTACCTGACACAATTAAAATTTGGAATTCATTACCTGATAGCTTAGTATTATATAGTGAACAATGTTGTTTATTTAGTATTTGAGTTACACATGAATTATTGTATGACAATCGACAATTGACAATCGACTCGCCCAAATAAAGTCTAGTCGCTGCTAACTTTATTCACGGAAATAATTGTTGATAACCACCCTTCTATTCCCAATTTGGAAAAGACCTAACATGCCACGTTTTATGTGGGATACATGGACAGTGGAAGCCGAAGGACTGGGCATTACGGCCGGGACGGAAGCGGTCAGGTTAGGACGTGTGAGCCGACGTGTGTTGTCGACCTCAACACACATAGATCTTGACCCGCTTTGAATATACTGCCGCTTTTGCGCTGCTGACGGATTTTCCAGCTTCGTAGTTTCTTCACTGGGATTAGGGTCACGAAATTCTTCTTCAAACCTTTCGCTTTTTACTTCAAAAACACCAAAGATGCTGCCGAGATAGAAATTGCCGATGTCCGACATGTTTGTTTACAAACAATAGGGTCAACGAGTTCGTTGTATTCATACGCGGTGAATCGGTCACTTTAATTAGCGGTCCTTATACTGTCATTTAAGTACGGTTTTGATGAGCTCTCAGCCAATCAGAATCGAGTATCACTCATTGTCGTGCTAGAATCACTATTTAAACCAGGTCAAATTTCCTCTAGCTCAAGGGTTAATCATATCACTCCTTGAACTTACACCATCGCCAGAAAAAGTAGTTCCCTTTTCAAACTTCATTACTAACTAACTGACTAAATCTGACAATGATGAATAAATCATACTGTTATACATAAAATGGACGGAATTATGATGAAACAACCCTCTAGTTATCAGAAATGAGCGGCTCGCCGATTCCTCAACTACGGGCCATTATCAGTTCTGTTGTCAAATGACGTCACAGCCGATGACGTCACGCTCCATAATGACGTCATAAATCTTGTTTCATGATCTTACAGTGTTGGGTCAACAGCCCGTTGCGAGTAAGTTGTTTGAACTAAAAATTAAATTTATGATACTGTTTTGTCATTTTTTAACACAAATTCCACCCATTTTAGCTGGATAGGGGAGTGAATTGACCTATGGCTTGTGCAAATGACAATGCCCTGAAACACAGTGTTACCCCAGTAGTGTAGGGATACATTCATAGGTTTTGGTGAATCGTGTTTCAAATTGCGACCGTATATGCTGATTATATGGTCGGAAATTGATATCATTGACCAATCAGAACTCGTGTTACATGCTAAGTTGAATTAGAAATAACATTCACTAACTTATACATGGCTGGGCAAGTCACTCGGGGAACCCACAACAATGTGTGAAGGACTGTTGTTACACGCGGCAGTCACCAACATTCCAGTACAATGACTGTGGCCTGAAATTAATCATGTGATTGATATTATGTCCCAATCTCCCACACTGAAGTAGATCTATGACACGCAATCATTCACGACACCGAGCCTGACCACCAGAGCTGATTTAGTCACCTATTACGACAAGAACTAATTGGTGATGATCCACTCCGACCCGGATCCTTATGAGACCCGTGTAGATCTTTGTTAGATCTTTGTTAGAATCTTCAGGAGCCCATACTTGTAAGAAGCGACTAACGGGATTGGGTGGTCAGGCTTGCTAACTTGGCTGACACATGTCATTGCATTCCAATTGCGTAGATCGATGCTCATGCTGTTGATCACTGAATTTTCTGGTCCAGACCTGTCATATGGCTGGAATATTGCTGAGTGCGGCGTTAAACAACAAATAATCAAAACCGGACCCCTATGAAGCTGCTTATAAGTGCCTATTGCTGCTTATCTACGTTAAACACGCCTCTGCATAAACATATAACATTATCATGAACTAACAGAAAACGTAATCGAAGGGCGATTCGTTCAACCCAGATACAGTTTCCCATATTCTACATCTGCATTATACTTGGAGGATTCACGTACCGTTTGTCGTTGGTGTGACAAAAGTGGTTCATGTCTTACATCGGCATCTTTCCTCCCACGTCAAACCTACATGCCACGATGTCACAGAATGAAAATGTTCAAAATGAACCAAACTCATGCATTTCCTACTTTATCGCAATGTTGTCTGCATTAAGGTGGCGCTATCGTCCCTGGCCCTATGTCACTTGAGTCAACAACAAATGCAAATCCAAATGATAAATGTAATGGCCGTCTACCGTCGTAGGACGGTATAGAGCAATCCTGCTCATCTAAAGGGCACCGAGAAAGATTTATTAGTTGACAATGACAATGAATCAAAAGCTTAACCCTAAACTCTATAATCTCGTGAAAAGAAAATTACTTATATAAAGAAGGAACAACCTGAATATTTTTACCAAGATCCAATTTCACGAAATATGCCTATGCAATAGGCAATTACGAAGACGTACAGGATAAGGACAAAAATAAACTTTTTGATGAATGGTATCCTGGTAGCTCGAGGCTCCTCGTGCGGAAATTCACACATATGTCCTACGTATGGCTTAATCACTGCAAGTAGTCCACTTCAGGATAAATATTGCTCGTCAGCACAGTATCGTATATCGGTACTAAACAATAATCAGCTGGTACTCCATTACTTCAATTATCAATTAATGTTCTAACACACACACACACACACACACACACATATTCTCACATGCATATACTCACATGCATACGCACACACATATACATACATACATACATACATAGGTTATTACATACATACATACATACATACATACATACATACATACATACATACATACATACATACATACATACATACATACATACATACATACATACATACATACATACATACATACATACATACATACATACATACATACATACATATATAGGTTATCACGCGCGTGTGTTTTGGGATGGTTAATATCCTGCATTAGGAATAATCATTGTACTTAGCGAGCCTTGGCGAGCTAAATACATAGTGTTTATTCCTAATGCAGGATATAAACCATCCCAAAACACAATGAGTGTGATAAACCTATTTATCATACAATGTCATATTTGCTTTATAATTTTAAAAAATGCGATTTCAAATGCCAAAAATCATGAAACTAAACTTCGTGGAATGTCTATGACGTCACAAATATGTGCGGAGTAATACGTTACGTCAAAAGCCCGGTGACATAATTTTCTCCTGATCACTCAGCGGTCATCTAGTTCCCAGTAAGCTTTTATGCTTAAGCACGTATTGTTGTCAACAAATCTTAGCTTACGTTTGAAAAATAACAACAAACTCACGTGGAACTTCAGAAACCTTCAATTAACCTTTTGAACAACCAAATACGCTTTAATGTTAGCGTGACACTGTGCACCGTTCTCTCGCTAACACTGACAGTCGGTCGGGGAACTGATGTTGGTATCTTCGTAAGCCTATATATTTCTATCTTCGCTTTGTAATCTACTCCATCTATCAAAACCAGGCATGAATTTTCTGGGATCAAAGCACTGACAGTACCGTAACCACGGCCGTTAATCCGGACACGACCGCCGACCCTTGACGCCATGTTTGTTTACACTGTGAAAGTAGTCCCTGAAATTTGCATCGATATCCGTATATGACCCCAACGGATACCAAAAATATCCGTTGGCTTTATCCTGCCGAGAACACTATCCATTGTATGATAAACATACATACATACATACATACATACATACATACATACATACATACATACATACATACATACATACATACATACATACATACATACATACATACATACATACATACATACATACATACATACATACATACATACAACACCCATATATCTGTATGTGTGTGTGTGTTTAAATCTTCCTGTCTGACTTGTCAGCGGGAATTGCTTTGGGACCCAACAATGATTGTAAACAACAAAATTTGAATAGTTACTTTATGTCGAGGAATATTGAATCAGTTCCGAGCGTACACACACACACAAATACACACACACACACACACACACACACACACACTCTCTCTCTCTCTCTCTCTCTCTCTCCCAGATTGAGAACAATTCACGTCTGAGTGTAACGATGTTCATATAACTGCTTAAGTGTACTTTGGCATAAACAGATCCATTTGGGGGTCAACTTTATATTTAGACAACACGGGCAAAGGTAAGAACTGAACTCAAACTCTGAGTCAAATGAAAGGCCTACTGACAGCAGGCTTACGTCGGCCATTGTCTCGAGCCACCCTGCACCACGTTTGTGAGTTTTATATTCATAATTATATTAATTACTTCCCCGTGTCAGTGTAACACAATTTAATATCAGATTGGTTATCTCCTACTAGAGGTAAAGCTCAGTTAGTGACGGTCACGGTTGAACGTTGTGGTTCTGTTGACCAAGATATATATATTATTTGTTAGGTGTTAGGGGTATATTTCTGAATGGTTGTTTTGTTTTTGTTGATATGAACAGACACGGTGATGTTCGCATTATAGCAGCTATATTTCCTGAAAATCGTAAAAAGTGTGTGGATCTGGGTATAATCAGTATATATACTTCCCATCAAAAGTTTACACTCACTAGTGTAAATGTAGCCACTAACAGCTGTCAACTGTTCCAAAAACTAGATTTTGCAAAATATTCCACACTGTTTAAAGGTACTATTTACACATGAACTGATGTGTTGTAAAACATATTCGCAACGTTGGAAAGATTATTGCCACGAGTTCAATAAATGATGAAATTCAGCGAAAATTGGCGAATTCTTAACAAAACTTTACACCAAAACGCAGCTGTTCACACGCACGACGTTTGCACATGCTTCTCAGGAAGTGCAGTTCATCTGCATGAGGTGTGCTGTTGGTTCCCCCAAGTTAGTGGAGAAATTCATCTTCGGTGTAACCATATATATGTTACAGGGAATGTGTGAAACCAGGGATTTCACGAAATCCCTTAAAGAATCAGTGATTTCATGAAATCCCTGTGACCCCAAGGGATTTCATGTATTCCCTAAAACTTCCAGGGATTCCATGAAATCACTGAAATATTGGCTTAGTGATTTCATGAAATCCCTGTAAGCCCTTATTGAAATAGAGAACACCAAATTTATAATGCGAGTACAGAGTATATCCTGATAAAATTCATTTATTTGAACAAGATAGCCTGTTATCATACAAGCTATTACACTTCAGTAGCACTTTAAAACATTTACAACGTATTGATTTACACCGGTTAGGACAACAGTTACATTTCTGGAAACCCCGACCACCACAATTCGACTCGAAAATCACAGCTGTGTGGAGAAACAGTTCTTTGTCCATTGTCACATCATTCGTAGAAAGAAGACGCTGAGGACAAACATGCAATATATGGTTTGAAAAATACCTTTTCCTTCCCAAACCCATATCCCAAAGCTCTTCTTCAACAGCGGGATGGTATATATTCCAACTTATTGTTATGAATGGTCTAGCCTGTTTAAACTTAAACGTCTATTTTCAATAAAGAAAACAAAATGTTTGAAAAACATCGCTAATTTTTTAAATGCTATATCACAGTAAAATGTTGAGCCATTCCGTACGGAATTATGAGAGACACTTGTGCCATAATATAAAGAGTGTAATATATGAATATTGAAAATGCAATAATAAGGGTACACGTTACATTAAGATCCCTGGGGGTCACAGGGATTACGTGAAATCCCTGGTTTCACACATTCCCTGTAACATATACTTAATATAATTTCTTAATGTAATTTTGGTCATGTGACAACGATTGTATATCTTACAACACAATTCTACTATGGGCCATGTGGCCAAAATACGGAATAAATAAAATTCGAAAAAATGTAACATATATATACATATAGTGAGTGCTTTAAGTGAGTCTCAACTTTTAATGGGTAGTTTACATTGACAGCTGCATGAGCAATACAGCTACATCCTCAGAAATCATCCCAAGAGATACAAAATAAATGCTAAAATCCAATATCCACAACCGATTGGTGGCCAGCTGACAGTAGAAATGTTCTGAACTGTACAAAAAGGTCAAAACTTTAAACAGATGACAGTAAGCTAACAAAGTTTAAGTTTAACTTGACATATATACAATACGCGTATGACTTTTCAACTGACATTCTTGCACCATACCGTATCTCAGTGGTACAATAGCGAGAGTCTAAATGGTGTCTGCAATATAACTATACAGCTGGTGGAGAATTGTTAGTGGTTACTGGTTGTAATGATTCCTTGGTAGATTCATTTGTAGCGTAAACGATATTGAGTCCATTGTTTGTCAGGATCCGCTGGTTGTCAGGATCCGCTGATGGTCGGGATTCTTCCTGCTGATGATCATGTTCTGTCAGCACAACGTGTCTAGGTCCTGGTGTGTCCGGAGAGCGGAAGGTCGCGGGTTAGATCCCCGACCGCGTCATACCAAAAGACGTTAAAATATGGTACTTGTTGAACCCTGCCTGACGCTCGGCATTTATGGGTACAACAAGGACTGGTCGGCTCAGAGTCAATATAATGTGTCTGAGTAGGGTATTCATGCTTCACTGCGGCATGGTATCGCAGTGGGCTAGCACTATGAAACCAGCTTCAGTCAGGGCTAGTACAAGCAACCGCACATACACATACACATGCATGCACGTCGTCATATGAGCGAAATATTCTCAAGCACGACGTTAAACCCAATTTCACCTCACCTCGCCTCACGTTCTGGTGTGTACCAACAACTACAGCGCCTGTCGACATTACCACTGTAACGGAAGCTATTTAAATTTAAATAGATTTAGCAGCAGTCAGCAATTCAATTCATTAAAATTGAAATTGGAATTCCTTTTTTGGACTTTATTGTGAACGTCAATCATTGAGCAATTTCACGCTCTCATTCAAACATACTCCTTTTTGTGTTTTTGCACTTTAAAAGTTTTATTGGCCATGGTGTTTGAGAGGCGGTGGGGTAGCCTAGTGGTTAAAGGGTCCGCTCGTAGCGCCGAAGACCTGGGTTCGATTCCCATACATGGGTACAATGGGTAAAGCCAATTTCTTTGCCCCCAGTCGTTATATTTCTGGAATATTGTTAAAAGCGGCGTAAAAATTAACTTACTCGCCCATTGTGCGTGATTTGCATACCTTTGTTTGTTGGCGTACATCCACATAATGCTGACTGCTGTGAAAATCTGGTCACCGACCTCGGAGGCGACGTCAACATGAAACAAGGTCAGGGCCATTGTTTCGACCATTTTCGTTCTTAATTAGTAACGGCAGCCTTCCCCTTACTTACTGATTTGCACGCTTACACGGCAATCATGCAAATCTTAACGCCATAGGTGTCATTACCGTGGATGTGTTTAACGTCAATTGAATTGAGTGGAATTGGGGAATTGTCTAAAGTCTTTCCGAGTTTACGAAACACAAACGATCAACTCCTATTGAGTGAGTATGGCTTTACGCCGCTTTTAGCAATCATCGAGCAACATCGCGGTGGGGGACACCATACATGTGCTTCCCATGTGGTCAATCACACCCGTGCCTTCGACGTGACGAACAAACGCTTTAACCACTCGGCTACCCCATCGCTCCATGGACTCCTAGTGAGAGGGAGAGCTGAGTCACATCCAGGAATAGAACCCGGCTCTCCAGCTTGACTTGAGCACACATATCTATTATACCACCTCACTGACAACATTAGCACAACGCCCAACACTATTCCCATATTGTGGCATAGATATGGAACATTCCTGTCAGGATGTGAATCTGGGCCTGGATTAAGGATTAAAGGGTTTCGAATCTATGGAATGGCGTGTGAAGATTTAATAGCTTTTTACTCAGTCTGTTTCGCTGATTCCTCAGTGAGTGAGTGAGGTGAGGTGAGGTGAGGTGAAATTGGGTTTTACGTCGTGCTTGAGAATATTTCGCTCATATGACGACGTGCATACATGTGTATGTGTATGTACGGCTGCTTGTACTAGCCCAGACTTAAGCTGGTTTTATAGTGCTAGCCCACTGAGATACCAGTGAGTGAGTGAGTGAGTGAGTGAATATTTATCGTCACACTGACTATGTAATCATCAATCAATACTATAAACCAACAGCGACAGACATTCTGCCACATAGTCGGTAACATCTGATTCGCCCATTATTCAGCTCATAAGACAGACGAGGCGCACTCGGGACCTTGGGACTTGCAAGATCATCACCAGAAGCTATTATGCAGTTTGCACTCAACGGAGCGGCAATTGTTTAGTTGGGTTCAGGGCCGTTAATGTTCGAGTGGCACAAACATGTAAATGATGCAGCATCATTCTAGCATTACTTGGCATAACAAATGAAATTCCTATACGTTTTAGCATTATGATTAGCCTGTCTAGACAAGGTACGACTCCTCTCATTTCTTTGCTCGCTGTTCCTGCAGAACTTATGGGTCATGTCAGTATGACTACCGCGTGTACGGAAGCCTGTCACTCATGAAATGGAAATAGTCGACAGAGAGAGACGAGAGAGGGCTGCTTAAAGGGGCGCAGAACTCATACATTTATGGTAAACCAGTGAGAATCAGTATGACACTGATACGAATAATGGTAATCAGTATGAACCTGGAAATCTTTACAAACTGAGCAATTATTAAGGATACAAATCGTAGAGCTGGTCGAGTATTCAGGACTATCAGCAAGTCATATCATAAGAAGACTATAATCTGATTCCCTGAAATAACATTAATAGATCTACAGATCTAGATTATTTGTGTCTGCTTTAACATTAACATCGGTCGAATGATGCTATATTTAGCCAATATAACGTTAAATTTGCGGCTATATAACCACCGGTGTACGTCCCAAATTCGTCAAACACAGTACAGTTATCCCCATTCTAATTCAACTCGTTTTACGCTGTTTTTTCGTGAAAGAAATTCATTATTTAAACCAGGTCAAAGTTCCTCTAGGTCAAATCATATCACTCCTTGAACTTACACCATCGCCAGAAAAAAAGTAGTTCCCTTTTCAAAGTACACACGTTTATTATATGCACACAGACTAAATCTGACAATGATGAATAGATCATAGTATTATAGATAAAATGGACGGAATTATGATGAAACCACCCTCTAGTTACAGAATTGAGCGGCCCGCTTATTCCTCAACTACGGGCCATTATCAGTTCTGTTGTCAAATGACGTCACAGCAGGTGACGTCACGCTCCATAATGACGTCATAAATCTTGTTTCATGATCTTACAGTGTTGGGTCAACAGCCCGTTGCGAGTAAGTTTTTTTAACTTAAAATTAAATTTATGATACTGTTTTGTCTTTTGTTAACACAAATTCCACCCATTTTAGCTGGATAGGGGAGTGAATTGACCTAGGGCTTCTGCAAATGACAATGTCCTGCAAAGCAGCGTTACCCCAATAGTGTAGGGATACATTCAAAGGTTTTGGTGAATCGGGTTTCAAATTGCGACCGTATATGCTGATTGAAATTTATAGCATTGACCAATCAGAACTCGTGTTACATACTAAGTTGAATTAGAATAATATATCTCAGAAAGACACAAGTAATGTATCAGTGAACCATGTCAATCTACGTCTCACTGCGTATTTAGAAATAACATACCTTCTTGGTTTTCATGCAGAATTGACCATGAAGTATTGTCTCACATCTGTGAAACACTCATCCTCGACTCGAATGTTCTGTTCAATCTGATTTCTATTTTCATTCTCCTATTTATACACAGTTATGGGATATGAATAGAAGCAATCATCCCTTGTCTGGCAACACAGTTGTAATGTTATTTACCGATCCTATTGTCTTGACCGCTTCCGTGGTGTAGTGGTTAGAGCGTCCGCCCGGAGAGCGGAAGGTCGCGGGTTAGATCCCCGGCCGCGTCATACCAAAAGACGTTAAAATATGGTACTTGTTGGTACCTGCCTGGCGCTCGGCATTAATGGGTACAACAAGGACTGGTCGGCTCGGAGTCAGTATAATGTGTCTGAGTGGGATATTCATGCTTCACTGCGGCATGGTATCTCAGTGGCCTAGCACTATAAAACCAGCTTCAGTCTGGGCTAGTACAAGTAGCCGCACATACACATACACACGCATGCACGTCGTAATATGAGCGAAATATTCTCAAGCACGACGTTAAACCCAATTTCACCTCACCCCACCTCCTATTATCTTCCTCTAGATCTGCAGCTACGTTGTGGACGTGGACAAGGTGGGTAGTGCTGTAACGGTTATGATATGGTGACGATAACAGTGAAGTAAAATATCCAAGCTCCTCCAACGGCTGAGATGTACCTCCCACCATAATAAGGGCATTTGTAATGCGCTGAAGTCCTCACCACAGAAGGGCACGCTCACAGCGCTAACAATCTGATTGTTATTACCCCGGATAACTAAAGCTGCCTGTGAGGCGCTAGAAGGGTACTAGTCACTTATACCACCGGGTACCCATTTTCTGCTTGGTGAACAGAGGCAATTTTGAACAAACGTGTGTGTATCACGTGTGCTTCGTTGTGGGGCAGGACTGAAGTCGTAGAAACTCTCAGGAGTCAAGCTGCTAAACACGGTCACTCATACAAGGTCTTTCTGTGGTCAAGGTTGCTTAACTTCGCCTGATTTGTGACCTGACCTCTGTGCACAGGACCACACACCACCAAGTAGACCTTCTTCTTTATTTCCATGCCCGACTCTGGATTCACTGATCAAGGAAAGGGTTCTAATAGATGATTTCCCAAGGTTTAAATGAACTGTGTGTATATCAATCTCAAATGACAGCTGTTATCTGAGTTACATTTTCTTAGCAGCTTATGAACCGAAATGAAGCTATATTTAACTATTTACACAACCGTTCTTTAAAAGAATGCTTCGAAGAATTACAAAATTGATGGACTGAACCTGTCACAAAAAGATAATTTGGAGAAAATTAAAATAAACATCAACGAGATAAGCTTCCGAAGAAATAAACACGTATAAACATAATCTATAAGTTACCACAAGCATCGTTAACCACAAGATGCACATCCTCACAGTGAGCAGAGTCTCCTTACTCTATAATGCTGTGATGATGCATCCGTGTCTTTCTTTTATTGGAAAACAGCATGATATGCAAACAATTACCCCGTGTGTTTCGGAAAACAAGATATTTCATAAATGCTGCGTCCACCATGTTGGTGAAAGATGAATTGTTTGCCTCATTTTATTCCATGTCGGTTTTTACAACTTTAGCTACTGTTCTGAACACGTGTACTATACTACAGACCTTTCGTTCTATTTTTCCGCCCAACAGGAAGTCATGCTGACAATTTTGTGTTTATGTTGGCTGTAATGTATCATTAACAGTGAAAGAAATTGTTACGTAATTCAAACGCTTTAATGCACAAACTACTAGGATTCTTCGGGAATCTCGCAACAGACCCCTTTTGCTCATGCCCTGGGCCTGGTTACATTAACCTAACTGTCTGATACAATGGTTGATGGCAGTATGATAAACAGCAGTGGTGCTTTAACACGTACTGATGGGCAAAAGAAACTTTCTCTTGCAAATAATCTCATAATATTAACATAAAAACATGTAATCAAATGGATATTGCCCCATAGTTATTGCCAACAACAAGGGTTCGATTTTGGCCAACATCAGCTCTCAAACGCACCTCTTGACAACTTTGCATCGAAAACAGCAAAATGCACGTGTTTTGCAAGTAAGGGTTAAATGCACGTGCATACATGGTATAAAACCACCTCACAGCACAGAGCAGATCGTACGTCAGCAGAAAACCACTTTACAATGCCAAGGTTAACTTCAGCAGAGCGAGAGAGGGTCATCGGAATGCTGCAAATGGGCGCTACAACGGGTCACGTTGCAAGAACCTTCAATTGCTCCGTCGTGACCGTCAGGAACCTTCGTCGGCGTTACCAGCAGACTGGTCAGACCTCAGACAGGCCCCATACAGGCAGACCCCGGGTGACAACTGCTCAGGAAGACCGCCACTTGAGAACGTTACACCTTAGAAACCGCTTCCCGACGGTAACGTCATCAGCGTCAACGGCACTCGGTCACCCAGTGAGTCGAAGGATAGTGTCAAGGAGAGCTCGGTCCTATGGTACCAGGGCCTACCGACCGTACCGAGGAACGCTGCTGACAGACAGACATGGTTGCTCGAGTTGTCCAGAACTTCTTTCACGCCAACAACGTCAACGTCTGTAGCGACCAGAACTGGGATAAACAGTCCACAATTTCGTAAAACCCTATTTACTGCAGTACTGCTCCCGGTTAACTCTAAAACTTAAGGCGATCTATGCGCAGAATATGATTTAGTTAATGTTTTTTGTGAGGAGACACTGAAAATTATTAGTTACATATTTCCATATTCCTCTGCAAATATGTAGCTAACATTTAATTTTCCAATATAGGTTGGAAGCACCTTAAGAGTTTCTAATTATTTTTGTACTCGTCAGTTATTCAATCGTTTATATCGTGTGGCAATTCCCACTCAAGCAAACCTCTCATGGTGTACGACGTTTCATTTTCATTAACTGTGTTTTTTTGTAATGCAAGCATCAATTTACATCACGTAATTAATATCATATAATCGGCCACGTTAATGGAAATAGTTCAAACACCCCATTGTGTTCTGAAATAATTCTGATTTTTGTCGTAATTAGCTATGTAACTGTGAAAAATGTCTGTATTCAGGTGTTTGTGACCGAATTTGCTGCATTTATACATGATCCTTTACTTTAAATTGGTTGCATAGTTCAGCTGTATTGGGTACGGCTCAAAGCTGAAGCCAAACAAATCACATTTGGGACCGTTTATAATTTACGTGGCTGGGGGTGTGGGGGTGATGATGATTTTAGGGGGGTCACCCACTTTTTTGTGGGGAGGTAGAAGGGACATCAATTTTGTACACAAATACTAGGGGTGGTGTGTGTGTGTGTGTGTGTGTGAGAGAGAGAGAGAGAGAGAGAGAGAGAGAGAGAGAGAGAGAGAGAGAGAGAGAGAGAGAGAGAGAGAGAGAGACAGAGAGAGACAGAGAGAGAGACAGAAAGAAAGAGAAATTCTGTACGTGACAAATTTTAAAAACGATGCTTAAACATTATGGGAATAGTGGGGGCCGGGGTTAGCGGTCATTGATTTTGTACTTTACATGCTGCATGGGGGATGTCACTTACTTTGTACATAAATTGTAAGGGGAGTGGGTCATTCACGTTGCACATGCTTCTCCATAAAGATCAGCTTCACAACCCATCAATTATGAACTATCCCTTAGATAAAAGTGTTGAAAACAAAATATTGTAATTATCATTCAAGCTGAAAGGCAAGGGGGGTTATGTGTCGGATATATAACTTCAATCACAGAGAATGAAAGGAGGGAAGGGCGTATATCGGATATATTAATAGAAGAGGCCAAACTTTTTCCACGTCGATAAGTAATTTCTACTAAAAGCAGAGTCGAATGTACAATTCTGACTATATCATGAGCATGTATTTGTTTCAGCAGTATTACAGGTGTGCGATGTTGTTGGTAAACAGTCATTGATTGTCATCATACGACATCTCAAAGAATGAAAGTCGGGATGGGAATGCCCCATTAACTCGGTGCGCCTAGTGGCTGCAAGAGTTGTATGCTCCCAAGGGAGTTGAGATTGACAATACGATGTGCCGTTGAGATTGACATCCAGTGAACGAGGGGAAAACAAAGCGCCTTTGAGCAGCTGAGCTGAGCTGGATATCGGCGCTATACAAATGTTAGTATGTATGTATGTATGTATGTATATATCGCATATATAACTTACACCACACAGAATGAAAGTCGGGAAGGGTATATCGGATGTATAACTTACACCTCACAGAATAAAAGGCGGGAAGGGTATATCGGATATATAACTTACACCTCACAGAATGAAAGTCGGGAAGGGTATATATCGGATATATTACTTACACCTCACAGAATAAAAGGCGGAAGGGTATATCGGATATATAACTTACACCTCACAGAATAAAGTCGGGAAGGGTATATATCGGATATATAATTTACACAACATGGAATGAAAGGCGGGAAGGGTAAATCGGATATAAAACTAACCCAAACAGAATGAGAGACGGGAAGGGTATATCGGATATATAACTTACACCTCACAGAATAAAAGGTGGGAAGGGTATATCGGATATATAACTTACACCTCACAGAATAAAAGGTGGGAAGGGTATATCGGATATATAACTTACACCTCGAAGAACGAAAGGCGGGAAGGGTCTATCGGATATATAACTTACACCTCACAGGATGAAAAGCGGGAAGGGTCTATCGGAAATATAACTTACACCTCACAGAATAAAAGGCGGGAAGGGTATATCGGATATATAACTTACACCACACAGAATAAAAGGTGGGAAGGGTATATCGGATATATAACTTACACCTCGAAGAACGAAAGGTTGGAAGGGTATATCGGATATATAACTTACACCTCACAGAATAAAAGGTGGGAAGGGTATATCGGATATATAACTTACACCTCGAAGAACGAAAGGTGGGAAGGGTCTATCGGATATATAACTTACACCACACAGGATGAAAAGCGGGAAGGGTCTATCGGATATATAACTTACACCTCACAGAATAAAAGGCGGGAAGGGTATATCGGATATATAACTTACACCTCACAGGATGAAAAGCGGAAAGGGTCAGTCGGATATATAACTTACACCACACAGAATGAAAAGCGGGAAGGGTCTATCGGATATATAACTTACACCTCACAGAATAAAAGACGGGAAGGGTACATCGGATATATAACTTACACCTCACAGAATGAAAGACGGGAAGGGTCTATCGGATATATAACTTACACCTCACAGAATAAAAGGTGGGAAGGGTATATCGGATATATAACCTACACCTCACAGAATAAAAGGTGGGAAGGGTATATCGGATATATAACTTACACCTCGAAGAACGAAAGGCGGGAAGGGTCTATCGGATATATAACTTACACCACACAGGATGAAAAGCGGGAAGGGTCTATCGGAAATATAACTTACACCTCACAGAATAAAAGGCGGGAAGGGTATATCGGATATATAACTTACACCACACAGAATAAAAGGTGGGAAGGGTATATCGGATATATAACTTACACCTCGAAGAACGAAAGGTTGGAAGGGTATATCGGATATATAACTTACACCTCACAGAATAAAAGGTGGGAAGGGTATATCGGATATATAACTTACACCTCGAAGAACGAAAGGTGGGAAGGGTCTATCGGATATATAACTTACACCACACAGGATGAAAAGCGGGAAGGGTCTATCGGATATATAACTTACACCTCACAGAATAAAAGGCGGGAAGGGTATATCGGATATATAACTTACACCTCACAGGATGAAAAGCGGAAAGGGTCAGTCGGATATATAACTTACACCACACAGAATGAAAAGCGGGAAGGGTCTATCGGATATATAACTTACACCTCACAGAATAAAAGACGGGAAGGGTACATCGGATATATAACTTACACCTCACAGAATGAAAGACGGGAAGGGTCTATCGGATATATAACTTACACCATACAGAATGAAAGGCGGGAAGGGTCTATCGGATATATAACTTACACCACACAGAATGAAAGACGGGAAGGGTCTATCGGATATAAAACTAACCCCCACAGTATGAAAGACGGGAACGGTATATCGGATAAAAAAACTAAGCCACACAGAATGAAAGACAGGGAAGGGTATATCGGATATATAACTTACACCATACAGAATGAAAGACGGGAAGGGTATATCGGAGATAAAACTAACCCCACAGAATGAAAGACGGGAGAGGTTGTACACCGGCTATGTTCTATTCATTCAGACTGAAGGTGAGGGAGGTGTGCACAGCATGTTTAATATATACTCATGCCAATAATGGTTGTCACCCCCCTCCCTCCCCACCCAACCCCCACACACCTCACACCAACACCCCACACCCTCTCTCCAATTAAAAAAATTGAAGGGGGGGACAACCATTATTGGCATGAGTATATTACAAGTCAGTGTGCGAACTGGTTTCCAAATTTTGTTACCCAGTCGGGCTACCTATGCCTGAAAGTTACTAGCCCACAAAATAATTCACTAGCCCGAAATTTAAATGTAGAAACTGAGCAAAAGATTGCAAAAATAGATGAGAATAAGATAATATCGGCATGGCATGGGTTTATTATAACTTAACAAGTCAGAGAGAGTGAAATATTTACAAAATGACCCCGTGAATTGGGTGTGGGATGGGTGGCGGCGGGGAAGAGAATGGTTTCTTTGTTGTATTGGATATGCTGCATTATGCATGCAGATGCAGGTCACATATATCTTCATAGCTGCTTAAAACATTTATCGGTGTTTGACACAACCTACCTACTGTGTGTGCGTGCGTTCGTGCGTGCGTGCGTGCGTGGTTATAACTATCTTATTCACTTTTATATTTTATTTGTACCATCAAGTAATTAGTGTCTGGGTGCTCTTTTTAATGTATCATACTATGTCTATACAATTTGTACCACAGCATGTGACACTTTGAGAAAATAATTTCTTCTTCTTCTGGCGAGGTGGGGTATCCTAGTGGTTAAGGCTCCGAAGACCCAAGACCCTGGTTCGCTGTGATATTGCTGGAATATTGCTAAAAGTAACATAAAACCATACTCACTCACTCACTCGCTCTTCTTCTTAAGTGCCTTAATCATAAGGGCATGCTCACACACCATTTCACTTTAGACATATATACGTACTGGTATTTCTATGACCGAACCCATTTATAGGCATTTTTCTACCGTCTATTACTGAACATTCCTATGGTTGATGATTTGCACTGGATATAAGTTGGATATCTCATATATTTCCACATACCTGCTCCTGATCTGCATAACAGATATTTTATTGAAGAATACCAAGCAGTCCAAACTACTCATTATCACTATTCTTTCACAATTTATAGATTTCTATATTGCAAGAGAAACAATTAAAATCACATCCAGGACCTACACTTTTACCGAATATCTTAAGATATTCAATATCAGTAACATATGTGCCACTATGCTGCTTCATGTCATACCCAAATATATTTAGCCTTGTAGGGTATCTGACAAAAGAAAAGAATCTTAAATATAGTAAGCAATAAATACACAAATGCTGGTCTACTAATGTTTCATCAATTATTATGTGCATTATATACAAAAACATGCCATATCTTAAAAGCTATACATTTTCACTGCATTAAGATGGAATAACATTTGTCCCACCTGTCCCTGTGCACATGGGTGATCCAATGCTTTGTACTCTTGGCCATGTGACCTCTGATACTGAATAAATTTCTTGTTCTTGTTCTATTTTTATTGTTCTTTAATACATAAGTTTTGAAGAAATCAGCTTTAGAATGGTATGCATTTAAAATATTGTATTGTATAGAATGAAATGAATCTTATTTCCACAGAAAACATCCAGAATTTTGCTTAATTGTTGTGATTGAGCACACAGTACATGACATTGTTGTTCATTTTAACAATGAAATACTACTCAAAAGTGTTTTTGTTTTGGAAGCTGCATCATAGGTATGTCATACCATTAGCCATGAGGAAGTTAATGGTCATGATAGTCATGGAATATAAGAAACTTCGGACCTGTGCTGCAATCTAAGAACTCAATACTTCAAGCATATTCCTATAACCTTTTAAGATTGTTAGATAGGTTAGGAAATGGCAAGCATTACTTTTCATAATTAACTTTCCCATCTTCAGTTATAACTGCACACTTATAACTACATGTATATTATTCATGTTGTTTCTTCAATGCTTTGTTCTTGACAAACAAGTGATAAAACCCCACATATATAATATATTTTAATTCATTTTATCAAATTTAACAACCAAAATCACTGGATTGCTTAACATGTCAGTCTATCAGACAAAACTTTTCAAGGTAAGAGCTTACTCCACAGTCCTTCTTAAATTTACTTGTCCAATAGTATACATATTAATCCAAATTCATATTTAATACCTTAATGGGTCACACTTTAACTATTCAACATATTGTATACATGGGTTAAAGTCAAGACAACATTATCTGTTTACATGCATTGCAAAAATTAAGAAATTACCTAACCATATACATTCCCATCCAAATTCATTCACAGATTTACAAATTATTTCACAAATATTATTATTTCTCCCACAAAATGTCCTATATGAGATAACCATCTTGCTCAAATAAACAGTAGGTTCTCACACCTTTCATAGAGTCAGTTCCTCCTTGGAATTCTTGTTTCCTAACAATCTGGTGAGCAGCAGCAGATCTGAACAGACAGCTACTCAGTAGCAATTAGGGAAGCATCTGGTGACACGTTTATGGCAAGTCTGCACAGTCAGTGCTAACTCAAGCTGGTCTCTATTCAGTTGATTCAGCCATTAACAGACAGTTTTAACCAATTCCACTTTCACCAATTCAGTTCAAACAGAGTCTAGAAACAGACAAACACTCATATCAAAGATGATGGCAATTCATTGATTATAATCAACCTTTGATATACTAGTATAGTACATAATATCATCTGTCAAATACTGGAGTTTGTTTTCTGCAATACATATTACAATGTTTGCAGCAAAAAAAGTGAGAAATACAACCCAGATATGACACTGTATAATTGTATACCTGGACTCATTTAAAAACAATGAAATGTGACTGTTTTTATAGTACATTTACATAACATAGCATTCAAGTGTAAGGAAAGCATCTTCTTTATGTGGGGAGGTAACATGTAAAAGGTGTGCATGTGTTTGGTGTAACAGATATGCTTTGTTATACACCAAAATGTACTGTGCATGGTTGGCGGTATTAACATACTAGTAGGTAACATGTAATATATTCATCTCACCTTGATGTTATCAGAGACCATATAATATATTATATGGTCTCTGATGTTATAATAACAAAACACTCTTAAATATTTTCTATTTCAAGATTATATTAACAAAGTATTAAAGTAATGTAAAAGAATTCCACACATACACACGACTTTAGTAGCTAATTAAACTCCTATATATACATGAGACACCTAAACCAAACTGATCACCCAATGGGAACAACATTTGTGTTTGCTCTTAATTCTTGCAGTTACTGTCATGTCAAAAATGAATGTGTATTCCCAATTACCCAATCACAGCTGCTGTAAAATGCCACCAAATTAGGCTTTGCACTGTTTGCACCACTTCCTCCCTCAGATGCCAAGACCCCCCTCCCTCCTCTACCCATCCCCAGTGTCAGTGTCAGTGTCTAACTGGTAACTAGTTGAGGGTTGATGGAATTAATTAAGAGTGTAAGAACATTTGACCTCTGGGTTTATAACCAAAGGTTTCAGAATACCTTTATCAGATAGTACAATGTTTCCTTCATGAACAGTTGTCAGAGTACAGGCACTGATATAGAAATAACTTCTAAGCAGAAGAAAAAGAAGAATGGTCATCTTCACCTGAATGCTAACACAAATTGGTAAGTTAATATTTCATTTAAATTCTACCAGATTTATGACCACTGACTGAACTGTTCTGTAATATCAGCCTGCAATGATAAAAATACTGTAATTTACCATTTCTTTGCAATTTTTCCAATTAATTTTTGTGATGGATTGTTTCCCCACTGTTATACATTCCTTGTGAAGGACGTATTATTGGTATACTTATTATTTTAATTCTATGTATCATTGTTGTTATTTGTAATTATATATATGGATGGAATGATATTTGTATGAGAAATTCTGTCAAGTCTATTTATCCTTGGCATTATCCAGTTAAAAAGGACAAAGGTGGGAAACGAAGATCTATTGAAGGTTTGAGATTATCTCTTACAAATGTATACATATTTTCAAAGGATGACCCCATGTGTTTTCAAGAATTTGATAATAGTAGTAACATGGGGCTTGAAATTTAGTTTTTGACCCCTCAACTGATTTAGGAAATTACCACACTGTATAGATATTCCAGAAGCTAAATGAATTGGAATCTTATGACCTAAACTGTGCTTGAAATGAATTGAAACATGAAATGTTACACTTGAAATATAAAGAAAAACACATATAAATTTATCAACGAATTATGTGTTCCCAAACCTGATATTAGTGATATAGAAAATGACCTTTCAGATACATTGATGATTTATTGAGCGATTTAAAAAAAACTCTCATTGAGCAAGAAATAATCATTACAGAATTTCAAAACAGTATTAGAGAAAACTTTAGAAGTGTCAATGAAGGCATGTTATCAAGTCTTTAAAAATATATACTATATCTTGGAGAAACAACACAGAAGATGAGATACACAGAAAACTGATATGACAGAGAATGCAATAGTAGAATGAGAAAAAAATATCCAAGAACATCTCACATCAAAAGAAACTCAATTAGGAATGATACACTACACAATATTTAGAAACAATCCTGATGAAAACTAATAAGGTTCCTGGGGTGAGAACAATATCCAACGATTCATAAATTCTATGAACATATCCTAAGAAACTGAAGTACAGTCCTCGACTTTACCCACCAGTCTAATAGCCAAGTCTGGTAAAATTTGTTCTTGTCAGGTAAGAGCACACACACTTCCAGTCCATAAAGTGAGACAAAAAATGCTGAAAATAATGCCAAGTAGTATATACAATGGTGAGAAAAACCTGTATAGGTGCACCTTTGCTTAGAAGCTTCCATACGGGCTAATTCTGCTACCAGCCTAGGAAAAAATGAGTATTTGCCCAATCCCTTCGACAAGACCACTTTCGGCTGCTCCCCAATGTAGTGCACTCCCAGTTAGAGCTATGTGGGTGCATGGATATAGAAATATGCCAGGAACCAAGCTCTCGCGCGAAGCCTATACCGAGATCCGATCGGGTCGTTTGTCCCTTCGGGAAGCGAAGAGGAAGTACCACATATCGCAAGCTCGATACACGCGAATCCGAGGTGGTATAGACAAGCCCCAGACAGCGACAACTCCCGACATATCCGAAGACTTCGAGGCCCTGCTGCAGAAGTGTCGCCCCATGTTGCTTTCCGACCGAGAGAAACAAATCCTGGAGCAATTGGGACACACCTTCTACGAACGCTACCAGATCCCCAAACAGTTTCTCGAACTCTACTTGCTGTGCTTTCGCCCACTAGTAGAAGCCGGCAAAATAGTCGATTTTGTATACATCTACCCACCCCACCAATTTCGACCCTCGGCGGGCAAACTCCGAATCATTCTCGCTGATGACTGCTATCCGGGCCCCAGGACAGACACACAACCGATGCACCGACTGCCTCGCCACTCTATCGGAACTGCCTGCTCTCTCTTGACCCCGACAACTCTACGTGCAAGTGTGGTGCCATCGACCATTGCGTCAACAGCAAGAAATGCGTTCTCTGGGAACAGAAAGCGATAGACTACACCCAGGAGCGACTTCCACTCGAGGTTCCAGAAGAGATGGAAGTGATTTCGACAGCTGTTTATTGAATATAGAGAACCTGTGCGACAACGCCTGCTTTTTCTGGAGCATACGATCACGCACTCCCTGCGCCAGCAAATTGGTGGACCGTTGTCCGTGCAAGGAGAAAGAGTCTTGCATCTTCCGGCAGCTATCGGGAAAGCAGAGGTACCACAGGGGACAGGGCAATATTTGGCATACCCCATTGCCGAACTATGGCGGGACTCCAAGGATATGGAAGTAGCACCCCCTCCGTGCAGCGAACACGAAATGCCTTGAACGTCCCAGAAGGAGTCTACATGTGCAAAAAGTTTGCTGTAGCGAGATACAAAGGGAAGAACCGGCTGTTGTTGCTACTCGATCCCCGACTGGGAAACGATTCCAGTCTACGGCTACAAGATACGAGAAACGATTCGGGCCGCCCGGTGGAATAGAACGCCTACGGTTGGTCGCGGGAACCGTTTCTGTGCACGCACGCTTCGGCAAAATCTGCTACTTCGCCTATATCGGAAAAAGAAAGACGATAGAGAAGTAGAACTGCTGCTTCCAGACCTTGGGCGAGAATCACGTTCTATGGGTCCTGCACTGCAGGGCTAGGGAGAGTAGACCCTCCGACAGCTCGCCTAGTATTTTTGCAGATGCAGCCGCGGGCTGGGGTTGCAAGGACGAATGGAGTCGTACACTTGTCTGGGCCCGTTTCCGTATTCCAACTGCTTTTAGGTAGTGCGGAAGGTATACCCTACTACAATACTTTTCCCCAAAAACACTCTACTCCATATGGAAGGGATCCCCACGTTTGGTCTTGGGGTTTCTACCTTCTCTGTCGGTGTGTGGAGGGTGCACAAGGGAAACTGGTTTGCTGTGCTTCCAGGTCTTGTAGACGACCTTCCAGAAGAAACAGCAGCTAGCGTAAGGTAGGTCCACCTTTGGGCTGTTTCTAGCATCTGCCGCACCTTCTGGATATCCAGACGGGTCTCTTCTTGTTCCTCCTCGACGTTTTCTATTTCCTCTTCCTCGTCGTCCTTGTCCAGCATCGACAAGATGTCAACCAACAAATTCGAGGT
>NW_025766376.1:0-44072 GCF_003918875.1 Haliotis rubra | reverse complement strand
TATAAGATTTATCGCATTTTGCGATGAGACGATCGATGCCCGACGACGACGATCGATTTTATCATTTATATCGACGATTGTTCCGACGATTGATCGATTTCGAGACGATTCGATCTCCTTTGACGAGACGATCGACTTTAATGACGAGACGATCGACTTTCCCGACGACGACGATTTCGATTAGACGATCTTTGTTCTGACGATTATCCTAACGAGACGAGCCTTCCGACGACTTTTCGATGACGAGACTATTCTCGACGACCGAAACGATTTCGACGACGACGATCGGTTCGGTTTAGACTATCGACCGACGAGACGATCGATTTTCCTGACGAGACGACGATTTCCGACGAGACGATCGAGCCTTAATGACGACATGACGATTTCGACGACGACTATGGATTCCACGACGACGACCGATTTTCTATTGATAACGACGACTTCAGACGGATTTCGACGAACGACGGCTTTCCATAATGACGACGACCGACGAACTATTCTATAACGACGACTTTAATTTATAACGATATTTATTACTTATATTCCATTTACTTTCCGACGAACGACGATTATCTCGACGACGATGACGATTTCACGACGAGACGATCGATTGTCCTGAATAACGACGATTCGACCCATAACGATTTTAATTAATTATTAACGACGACTTTGCGACCATCTACCGGACCTTAACGATCTGTTTCACTTTACTTAATCTTGTTTTAATTTTACCATAATCTATCTACTTCCATCTGTCCAATTTGTCGGTTTACCATAATCTATCTATCTTTATCGATATCTACTTTATCGATAATATTCCATTTATCTGACGAGACGATCTTTGTTTTCACGACCATTAATCTTTATCTTTGACTCGACGACGAACATCTTTGTTTCCCCGACGACGACGATTTTTACCACTTAACGACGATTTAATCCATAATTAATCGACTTCCCGACTTCCATAATGCGATTTCTCCCGACGAGACGACGATCTTCCCGACGAGACCGACTTTAACGACGAGACGACGAGACCATTCCATTTATCGACGATTTCCCGACGATAATTGTCTTGTTTGATTTTACTTTGTCCTGACGAGACGATCGCATTTTACCGACGACGACGACGATTTTAATTTATCTATAACGATCGATTGTCCCGACGAGACGACGATTTCAATACCATCGATTCTTTAACGACGAGAACGATTTACTTCTCGACGATTTCCTCGACGAGACGATCTTGTCCTTATGACGACGACTTTACTTACTATTAACGACGATTTCCTCCGACTATCGACGACTTCTCCGATAACGACGATCGACTTATAATTATCTGTTTCCCGACCCACGATCCGAGCCTTTACCTTAATTAACGATCTGTTTTACCTTACTTCATAACGATCTGTTTCAGCACGACTAACGATCTACTTCCATCCATAATCTACGGCTTCTTTACCACTCATAATCTTCCCCGACGATACCATCTGTTTTATCGATAATATCTACTTTGATCTGACACCCATCTGTTTCACCACTTCATTATCGAGACTCGACCATAATCTATCTGTTTCTCCCCCATAACACCATCTGACCATAACGATCTACCGACCATAACGACCCATTCTCCTAACCATAACTTAATTCCACTTCACCACTTCATAATTCATCTACGACTCACCACCATCCATCTAATTTCCCCTTAATTTACACCCGCGGTTCCTGCCCGTACATCTAATTTCCTCGTCCCTTCCACTAACGACCCATCTTCACCACTACACCATCCACTTTACCCATCCATAATTCATCTACCGTCCCGACCATATCCATTCCATCTCATCTTCATACCCATCTTTATTCCACCACTTCATCCATCGACTTCCTCCCATCATAATCCATCGATTCACCACTAATCAATTTTACTTCCCATTAACTATGACGACTTCCCCGACCATATCCCCGGTCCCTAATTCATTAACCTTATCGACTTCATCTTACTTAACGACGACTTCCACGACCATATCGATCGACTTCACCACTATTAACGACGATTTTACCCGACGACGATCGATTTTCCCGACGTGACGATCTTTTGATCTCGACGACCATCTACTTTACCACTTAACGACGACTTCCATTTCCTTATAACGACGATGACGACCATATTACTGTTTGACTATCGATCGGTCCTAACTTAGTATTTTACTCGACGATAATCTGATCTACTAACGACGAACCGAACTTAATCTATCTTTACTTCGACGAACGATCGGATCTCCGACCAGCGATCGACGGACGAGACCCATTTTACTCCCGACCATAACGATCTGTTTCCCCGACCCACCATCTGTTTCACCATCGACCTTATCTTCACCACTTACGCATCTATCTGTTTCACCACCATAATCTATCTACTTCTCCGAACCCATACTTAATTTTACCTATTAACTTCCATAATCTATCTTAATCTGATCTAATTTCACCAGCACGACGCAATTAACTCCCCTATCTACTTCTCCGACGACAAGCATCTGTTTCTCCCTCATAATTACACCATCCGTTCTCGTCGACGACCTTATCTACTTTACCACCATACCCATCTGTTTTCCCCTGCCACTAATCTATCTACCTACTTACACCTGCGTAGTCTCTTGCCTGTAATTAATCTACTGTCCCCGACCACACCATCTACTCACCACTACATCCATCCCAATTTCAACGACCATAATCTACCCAATTGTCCCTAATTTACACCCATCTACTTAATTACACCCATCGACTTACCCACCATAATCTTATCGCATCTCCCCATAACAATTCCATTCTCCCTACCTTAACGACTCTTGTCCCCACCCACATCTACTTCACTATAATCTATCACTTTACCATAATTCATCTACTTCTTCCTCGACATAATCCATCTACTTCCCCTTCCACTTTGCCACCACATCTGTTTCCCCAACCCACCATCTGTTTCACCACTACACCTTTATCTCGCTCCTCACCACCTGCCACCATCTGTTTCACCTTTACTCATAATTCATCTACTTCTTCCAACTACATACCATGTGCTCCTTACCACTCACAATTCATCTACTTCTCCTTCGACACCATCTGCTCTCCCTAATGACAACATCTACTATTCCCACTACACCATCTGCTCTCACCACTACATCATCTACACTACCCTCTACTAAGCACCATCTGCTCTCCCCACAACAATCCATCTGCTCCTCCCACTACACCACCATCTACTCTCCCCACTCATACACCATCTCCACCCCCAACTACATACCCACCTCACCACTACACCATCTACACTCACACCACTACCTTATCTTACTCTCCCTACTGCACCAAGTAGTCTCTGCCTGCACATCTACTGTCCCTCACTACACCATCTGCTCTCACCCACTGCACCATCTTACCACTCACCCACCTGCTACCGTCCCCACTTTCACCCATCTACTCCCACTACACCATCTATTCTCACCCACTCACACCATCTACTTCCATCACTCCACCATCTATTCTCACTGCTACACCACCTACTCTCCCCACCACTTCATCTACTCCCCACTACAATATCTCCCTGTCCCCACCATCTGCTCACACCATCCACTGCTCTACTACTACCACCATCTACCTCCTACCACTACACCATCTACCTACTGAACCACTACACTATCTACTCTCCCCATTACACTATCTGATCTCCCCACTACACCATCTACTCTCACCACTACACCATCCACTCTCCCCACTACACCATCTACTCTCCCCACTACACCATGTAGTCTCTGCCTGTATCATCTACTGTCCCAACTACAGCATCTACTCTCCCCACTACACCATCTACTCTCCCCACTACACCATCTACTGTCCCAACTACTCTATCTACTCTCCCCATTAAACTATCTGATCTCCCCACTACGCCATCTACTGTTCCCACTACACCATCTACTCTCTCCATTACACCGTCTGCTCTCCCCAATTCACCATCTGCTCTCACCACTACACCATCTTCTCTCACCACTACACCATCTGATCTCACCACTACACCATCTACTCTCCTCACTACACCATGTGCTCTCACCACTACACCATCTACTCTCCCCACGACACAATCTGCTCTCCCCACTACACCATCTACTCTCCCCACTACACCATCTACTGAGTGAATGCTGCTGACCGAAATCTCGACATTGGATGGCGAAATATCCTCCTTTGCATGACACGTCCACGTCCACCACAGCACTGGCATCGCTATACCCACTTCAATTCGACAAAAAGATCGTCCTAGAAGTCGAAGACCAAGAGTGACCACTCCTGCTCGTGACCGATTCATCCGGGTGTTTCACCTACGTCATCGATTTGCTACAGCAACGGACACTGCAGGACAGGGGGCTGGTGTTCGAAAAATTTCCCACCATCCCATCAGAAATTGTCTAAGAGAAATGTCGAGCATATCGACTAAAAGTTGTACAGGCATGGAACCTGGGGAACTGGGGTCTATCGACGTCAACACGAACGTTGTACAGGCATGGAACCTTGGAGCTGGGGTCTATCGATGTCGACACGGATGTTGTACAGGCATGGAACCTTGGAGCTGGGGTCTATCTACGTCGACACGGACGTTGTACAGGCATGGAACCTTGGAGCTGGGGTCTATCGATGTCGACACGGATGTTGTACAGGCATGGAACCTTGGAGCTGGGGTCTATCTACGTCGACACGGACGTTGTACAGGCATGGAACCTTGGAGCTGGGGTCTATCGATGTCGAAACGGACGTTGTATAGGCATGGAACCTGGGGAACTGGGGTCTATCGACGTCGACACGAACGTTGTACAGGCATGGAACCTAGTGAACTGGGGTCTATCGATGTCGACACGAACGTTGTACAGGCATGGAACCTAGTGAACTGGGGTCTATCGACGTTGACACGAACGTTGTTCAGGCATGGAACCTAGTGAACTGGGGTCTATCGACGTCAACACGAACGTTGTACAGGCATGGAACCTAGTGAACTGGGGTCTATCGACGTCGACCCGAACGTTGTACAAGGCATGGAACCTAGTGAACTGGGGTCTATCGACGTCGACACGAACGTTGTACAGGCATGGAACCTAGTGAACTGGGGTCTATCGACGTCAACACGAACGTTGTACAGGCATGGAACCTAGTGAACTGGGGTCTATCGACGTCGACACGAACGTTGTACAGGCATGGAACCTAGTGAACTGGGGTCTATCGACGTCGACACGAACGTTGTACAGGCATGGAACCTAGTGAACTGGGGTCTATCGACGTCGACACGAACGTTGTACAGGCATGGAACCTAGTGAACTGGGGTCTATCGACGTCAACACGAACGTTGTACAGGCATGGAACCTAGTGAACTGGGGTCTATCGACGTCGACACGAACGTTGTACAGGCATGGAACCTAGTGAACTGGGGTCTATCGATGTCGACACGAACGTTGTTCAGGCATGGAAACTGGGGAATTGGGGTCTATCGACGTCGACACGAACGTTGTTCAGGCATGGAACCTAGTGAACTGGGGTCTATCGACGGCGACACGAACGTTGTTCAGGCATGGAACCTAGTGAACTGGGGTCTATCGACGTCGACACGAACGTTGTACAGGCATGGAACCTAGTGAACTGGGGTCTATCGATGTCGACACGAACGTTGTACAGGCATGGAACCTAGTGAACTGGGGTCTATCGACGTTGACACGAACGTTGTTCAGGCATGGAACCTAGTGAACTGGGGTCTATCGACGTCGACACGAACGTTGTTCAGGCATGGAACCTAGTGAACTGGGGTCTATCGACGTCGACACGAACGTTTTTCAGGCATGGAACCTAGTGAACTGGGGTCTATCGACTTCTACACGAACGTTGTATAGGCATGGAACCTAGTGAACTGGGGTCTATCGATGTCGACATGAACGTTGTATAGGCATGGAACCTAGTGAACTGGGGTCTATCGACGTCGACACGAACGTTGTACAGGCATGGAACCTAGTGAACTGGGGTCTATCGACGTCGACACGAACGTTGTTCAGGCATGGAACCTGGGGAACTGGGGTCTATCGACGTCGACACGAACGTTGTTCAGGCATGGAACCTAGTGAACTGGGGTCTATCGACGTCGACACGAACGTTGTACAGGCTCGGAACCTAGTGAACTGGGGTCTATCGACGTCGACACGTACGTTGTATAGGCATGGAACCTAGTGAACTGGGGTCTATCGACGTCGACACGAACGTTGTATAGGCATGGAACCTAGTGAACTGGGGTCTATCGACGTCGACACGGAAGTTGTATAGGCATGGAACCTAGTGAACTGGGGTCTATCGACGCCGACACGAACGTTGTTCAGGCATGGAAACTGGGGAATTGGGGTCTATCAACGTCGACACGAACGTTGTTCAGGCATGGAACCTAGTGAACTGGGGTCTATCGACGTCGACACGAAAGTTACGCGCCGAACTGTGTACGACAGGTGGAGAAGTTTGGTGAAGAAAGCGTCATGGTGTGGGGAGGACGGGTATATCAGAGCTAGTTCAAGGCAATTTTATAGCAAATCGTCTACATCGACCAAATCCTGCGACCTCATCTGCTCCCACTTTTTAACCATCAGAGGGGGTGCTGTTTGAACACAACGCTCGACCCCCACACAGCTCGTGTAATAGGTGCCGTGCGTCAGTGTCCTTCCCTGACCTTCCAAATCACTTGATCTGAACCCGATCGAGCATCTATGGGACGAATATGTTCGACGCGTCCGTAAACTACACCATCGTCCCCAGACACGTGCAGTTGAAGTTGGAATGGCGACGACTTTCCAATCCTTTACAAGACGGTGTCGAGCAGTGACGGCTGCAAGGTGTGGCGTCACTAGGTACTGACCTGAACGCCCCCTTGTGTCCACACATGTGCACTGAGTGAACTGAATTCATGCTGACAATGACAACAATACAGGTGTTCATCCGTCTGTCGAATTTCCTTCATCTATGTTCAAACCTAATGTACACTCAAATATGTTTAATACATTTCCTTATTTTGGTCTGTGCGTTTCTTTTGTTAGAGTGTATAAGCTAGAATACTGAGTGTGACGTTAAACAACACACCAACAAAACCAGTAAGTCGGCGAGGATTATTGTACAACAAATATTGACCTTGATTCTCCACACGGTAACGGTGGGAACGTATACACTGGGCACACACAATAGTCTATGATACATATCCAGGGTGTTTTCTATTGACAGAGTCTTAAATGACGGATTTCCCTCTACACATATGACCAAGAAATTATTAACAAGCTCAGAAAAAAAAAATATTGGACCACGATTTTAGATTTTACAAAAAACTGGATCAGTAAAACTGCTTCTGGAGATTATGTAGCGTTCCTTGTCATAAGTAAATATTGCATTAAAACATTGTTTGCCTCCAATTTGAGTTTGTTTATCCGATCATGTGAAACTGTAAACCTTCGCTATCTGTGGAATAAATATTTGGCTTCGACCACTCATACCAACTAACGTTTGCAGCCAGGCATATTCTCAACACGGTGATTTTGGCGAGTATAACACCACTGCGCGACAATCTAATGTAAACGAGTCAACAACTACGGTTCGACAAGTCTAAATAGATGAGCATAACATATAGCATCACGGCTTGACAACTAGATACAGACGAATAAATCATATAACATCACGGCTCGACAACTAGATACAGACGAGTAAATCATATAACATCACGGCTTGACAACTACATACAGGCGAGTAAATCATATAATATCACGGCTTGACAACTAGATACAGACGAGTAACATACAGCATCACGGCTTGACAACTAGGTACAGACGAGTAAATCATATAACATCACGGCTTGACAACTAGATACAGACGAGTAACATATAGTTTCCCGGCTTGACAACTACATACAGGCGAGTAAGTCATATAACATCACGGCTTGACAACTAGATACAGACGAGTAACATATAGTTTCCCGGCTTGACAACTACATACAGGCGAGTAAGTCATATAACATCACGGCTTGACAACTAGATACAGACGAGTAACATATAGTTTCCCGGCTTGACAACTACATACAGGCGAGTAAGTCATATAACATCACGGCTTGACAACTAGATACAGACGAGTAACATATAGTTTCCCGGCTTGACAACTACATACAGGCGAGTAAGTCATATAACATCACGGCTTGACAACTAGATACAGACGAGTAAAACATAAAACATCACGGTTTAAAACTAGATACAGACGAATAAATCATATAACATCACTGCTTGACAACTAGATACAGACGAGTAAATCATGTAACATCACAACGTGACAACTACATACAGACGAGTAACATATAACATCACGGTTTGACAACTACATACAGACGAGTAAATCATATAACATCACGGTTTTAGAACTAGATACAGACGAGTAACATATAGCATCAAAGCTCGACAACTACGTACAGACGAGTAAATCATATAACATCACAACGTGACAACTACGTACAGACGAGTAACATATAGCATCACGGCTTGACAGCTGGATACAGACGAGTAAAACATGAAACATCACGGCTTGACAACTAGATACAGACGAGTAAATCATATAACATCACGGCTTGACAACTAGATACAGACGAGTAGCATATAGTTTCCCGGCTTGACAACTACATACAGGCGAATAGTCATATAACATCACGGCTTGACAACTAGATACAGACGAGTAACATATAGTTTCCCGGCTTGACAACTACATACAGGCGAATAGTCATATAACATCACGGCTTGACAACTAGGTACAGACGAGTAAAACATAAAACATCACGGTTTTACAACTAGATACAGACGAGTAACATATAGCATCACAACGTGACAACTACATACAGACGAGTAACATATATAGCATCACGGCTTGACAACTACATACAGACGAGTAACATATAACATCAAGGTTTGACAACTACATGCAGGCGAGTAAATCATATAACATCACAACGTGAGAACTACGTACAGACGAGTAAATCATATAGCATCACGGCTTGACAACTAGATACAGACGAGTAACATATAGCCAGTCTGGACAACTAGGTACAGGCGAGTAACTCATATATCATCATCACGGCTCGACAACTACGTACAGACGAGTAAATCATATAAAATCACGACAACTAGATACAAAACGAGAAGATCATATAACATCACGGCTTGGGAGGTACAGATGAGTAGCATAGGTACAACTAAGTTCAGGCGAGTAAATCATACAATATCACGGCTTGAAAATGTACTATAGACGAGTATGACACCATAACGCATATACTATCTGATTAATTGAGTGAGTGAGTGTGATTGTCGCTACTTTTAGCAATATTCTAGCTATATCACGGCGGGGGACCCCAGAAATAGCCTTCACATATTGTAGGCATGTGGGGCATCGAACCCGGGTCTTCCGCGTGATGAGGAAACACTTTAACCACTAGGCCACACCACCGCCCCCTGATTAAGTGAGAATGTATCAAATGATTATAAATGGGTTTTGTATATGGGATGCACGCTGCTCCTGCTACTGCGAGAGCTTCTCCAACAAATGTTGTGGACGGAGGAACCTTCGGCCCCCTCGTGGTACACAACGGTCCATCCCGGGTGTAATGTACCAGCTACTGACCCGGGCGACAGACCAGCGTGAGTACACAACGGTCCATCGTGGGTATAATGTACCAGCTACTGACCCGGGCGACAGACCAGCGTGAGTACACAACGGTCCATCGTGGGTATAATGTACCAGCTACTGACCCGGGCGACAGACCAGCGTGAATACACAACGGTCCATCGTGGGTATAATGTACCAGCTACTCACCCGGGCGACAGACCAGCGTGAGTACACAACGGTCCATCGTGGGTATAATGTACCAGCTACTCACCCGGGCGACAGACCAGCGTGAGTACACAACGGTCCATCGTGGGTATAATGTACCAGCTACTCACCCGGGCGACAGACCAGCGTGAATACACAACGGTCCATCGCAGGTGTAATGTGCCAGCTACTCACCCGGGCGACAGACCAGCGTGAGGTTCCCTATTGTCTTCGTTGTTTGTCCCTCACTCTGAAACAGAAATTACCAAAACTCAAGTGAGTGAGTGAGTTTAGTTTTACGCCGCACTCAGCAATATTCCAGCTATATGGCGGCGGTCTGTAACTAATCGAGTCTGGACCTGACAATCCAGTGATCAACAGCATGAGCATCGATCTGCGAAATTGGCAACAGATGACATTTGGCAACCAAGCCAGCGAACCTGACAACCCAATCCTGTTAGTCGCCTCTTACGACAAGCATGGGTTACTGAAGGTTCATTCTAACCCGAATATTCACGGGTTAGCAAAACTCAAGTTGAATATAGGAGTAGACGAGCACACGAAGTGCAGTTATTTTGTGGGAAGTCAAAACGGCTTGTTTGTGACGACATGGTACAGTACAAGCACGTCGAGTGACCACCCTACCACCCTAACACAATACCACACTACCACACTACCACCATACCACACTACCACCCTACCACCCTACTACACTACCACCATACCACCATACCACCATACCACACTACCACACTACCACCCTACCACACTACCACCCTACCACACTAACACCCTACCACACTACCACCCTACCACACTACCACACTACCACACTACCACACTACCACACTACCACCATACCACACTACCACACTACAACACTACCGACCTACCACACTACCACCCCACCACACTACCACCATACCACCATACCACATTACCACACTACCACACTACCACCCTACCACACTACCACACTACCACACTACCGACCTACCACACTACCACCCTACCACACTACCACACTACCACACTACCGACCTACCACACTACCACCATACCACACTACCACACTACCACACTACCGACCTACCACACTACCACCCTACCACACTACCACCATACCACACTACCACCATACCACACTACCACACTACCACACTACCACCCTACCACCCTACCACCCTACCACCATACCACCATACCACCATACCACATTACCACACTACCACACTACCACCCTACCACACTACCACACTACCACACTACCGACCTACCACACTACCACCCTACCACACTACCACACTACCACACTACCGACCTACCACACTACCACCCTATCACACTTTTGTGGGATTGTACGATGAAGAATACCCATACAGGACACGCACCAGAAGCACCAACCGTTCTCACTGAAGATCATTTTGTTTACCTATATTTCCACTAGGGCGAAATCTTGTGGTGAAAACCCTCAAGTTTCAAAAGTTCCTGCGTCAATATATGAAGGATCCCAGCGAGGTTTAGCTTTAAATGTCGAGCAAAGGTAGTCAGGTGGATATTTCTGTTTATGGCATGCCATATAATACGCTTCCAATACAAACTGATCAGCACATAGTCCAACAACACCCAGCCCTGTAACAAAGTGACATTCACACAGAAACCTGAACTTCATTGAAACTACGACACAGATCCAAATCAGTGATCTACTATAGTTTACTTACCGTAGCGATAACTGAAATCACCACAGTGGCCAGAAAACGTAAATGTCCGTCCATGACGGTGAAGTTTCTCCACCTGATGCCGACCACACTGTCAAGTTTGCCGTGCTGCACACGGAGTTTGGTTTCATGTCACGCCTTAGTCATAGGAGCCGGATTGAGGCTGTTCTCTGACAAGGGCACATTGTCTCAAGAGGAAGCGAAATATAATCCGCTCAGTATACACCTTCTAGTATCTCGTAAGCCCTAGTCAAGTCAACATGACCGAGGTATGGCCAGTCTACCGGAACTCGAGGTATGGGTGATCATCACCGCAGTGTAAGTTGCCTTGTGTCAGTGATGTAAACGCTGTAAAACGGTGTTGTATTGATATTTCATTCTGTGTATTGGTTCTGTTGTCATTCATGTGAAGGCAGTAGTGTGCTGGTGACTAAACGTAGACTGGGAGACAAGATTGGAGTGGAAATTACTCGCCCTTTTCCGGAATATTAAAATGTAATCGAGCCCAGAGAGGTAGAAACAAAATCTGGAAGCTAGGGTATAACAGTGAACGTCTGGTTCAACTTGGGAATTTGTAATAGCACGGTATCACAGTGAACATCTGGTTCAACTTGGGAAACAGTAATAGCACGGTATAACAGTGAACGTCTGATACCACTTGGGAATCAGTACTAGCACGGTATTTACAGTGAACGTCTGGTTCAACTTCGGAATCAGTACTAGCACGGTATCACAGTGAACGTCTGGTTCAACTTAGGAATCAGTACTAGCACGGTATCACAGTGAACATCTGGTTCAACTTGGGAATCAGTACTAGCACGGTATTTACAGTGAACGTCTGGTTCAACTTAGGAATCAGTACTAGCACGGTATTTACAGTGAACGTCTGGTTCAACTTAGGAATCAGTACTAGCACGGTATCACAGTGAACATCTGGTTCAACTTGGGAATCAGTACTAGCACGGTATTTACAGTGAACGTCTGGTTCAACTTAGGAATCAGTACTAGCACGGTATCACAGTGAACATCTGGTTCAACTTGGGAATCAGTACTAGCACGGTATTTACAGTGAACGTCTGATTTATAGATACAGCCAACCCAACACTGGGGCTGTGTATTGGCAAATATAACTTGTCTTGCAATATATATTACGATACACCTTGTGATATATTGGGAACAGTGAGTGTTTGACAGTGAGTGACACTGATTGTGCATGTCAATCCTATTTTCTACATTATAAGTCCCTAAACATATATGATATGGTTCTGATAACATCAATGTCAAAATTAGGTTACATAGTCAGGGATTCTATTTTCTTTTTCATACAATGTATAATATTATAGTATACCGTTTCGTCACTGAATAACGGCGGAAAACATTTGGTGTGAATGAAAGTCTGTGTAGGAGGTTTTAATTCAAACCATAAAGATGATTTGTTCTTTATCCAATATAACGGTTTTCAGAAAGAAGTTTGAAATACGACTTGAAAAGCATATTGCGCTATACCTGGGTACCAGTAATACCGTCAAATCATTCTCAATACCATCTATTGGTATTATAGGAAATTAGATTAAATTATTATAAATATTCAGGTACGTTTGACCTCTGGAAAGCCAATCCAAAATTATTGAAAGTGACTGGGTAGTATTCTTTTATTTACCTAACGAATTCATTTTCATAAACCAAAACAAAATTATTCCAGACTTTACTCACTGCCAACCTTTTGTCTGCAGTGTATTGGAGGAAATGGTTCTATGAGCAGTCTATGTACTTGCTACTTTGGTGGAAACACCAAAAGGTCAATGCTTCATGATGACCGATCTGTGGACCAGGATGGGGAGGGGCACCCAGCCATCAACGCACGCAGAGTTGCTTCCCTTGGAGACACCTTTATAGCATGCGTCCTGGCTCGTCGCGGTTGTTTTTAGGTCGGTCTGTGCCATACCCATGAATGGTTTCGCAAAAATGCATACTGTCCGGCTTTCGTCACATGTGTAACTTATATGATGATATATCTGGAATAGTATTCAGTACGTGGCGTTAAGCCACACTCACATGCAGCTTAGTCTCTTGTCATCCTAATCTGGAATTCACGTGAAGGGAGCTTCCATGTATTATCCTGAGATTTGAATTAAGGAAACATTGATAGTTATTTCAAACACCCATTTCGATATAACATGCTTGAAACACTTGTCGCATTCAGACACAAGAGACACGTGGACGTGAGGACCTTTCGCCTGGTCAGGCTTCTTCCATGTCAGTGAGTGAGTGAGTATGGTTCTACCTCGTCACTACTGAGTCACGTGAAAAGCGACCGCGTGCTTAATCTTCATTGCCCCGTAAGCTTTCGAGGTGAGCAGACGCTGTTCACATTTCTTCATGTGAAGTGGTAGATGAACTCAGAACCTGGTTCATCTAGTTCGTTATTTTCTTGGTTTGTTGAAACCACGGGGTACACAAAATTTTAAGGAAAGTTTCACTGTACCCTTATTGACTTGAATCTAGTCAAAATATTGCATTGTCACCGTGTTGATCGGACACACTCAAAATGGCGGATCGCGACACGGATAAAACCAAGAGGTCCGATAATGACCAACTTGACAATGATGAACTCACCCTGGTTTGCAAAAACAAACCATCAGCAATCACATAGATTGATATTGAATCTGAAAGCAATGAATAAACAAGTAGTGTACTTGCAGTTTAAAATAGAATCACTGAATTCAGTTCTAAAATTGGTAAGAAGAAACTATTGGATGGCGTCTATTGATCTCAAAGATGCTTACTATTCATGTCGCATGGCACAGGAACACAGAAAGTCTCTCAGATTTATTTGGCGAGGTCAAATGTATCAGTACACAGGTAAGAGCAATGATGGATAACACCACAGCTGTGTCATCTATTAATCACATGGACACTAGTCATTCAGAAACGTGCAATCAACTTACCGAAATGATTTAGGATTTTTGCATTGGAAATTATATTTGGATTTCAGTTGCTCACATTCCTGGTGTAGAGAATATATCTGTGGACGCTGAGTCACGCTTAAACAGGAAAAGAAAGAATGGAAACTAGATAAGAAATTACTGAGAAAATCTCTTGACATACTGAAGGTTAAGCCTGATGTAGATCCAGACCCAAATGCTTTTGCTATTGATGCATTCTCACTACCTTGGTCATGTTTTGACTGAACTTGGTCATGTTTTGATTGCGTCTACATAATTCCTCCTTTCAGTGTCCTGGCTCAAACCCTTCCGAAGATGGACCGGGACGGGGCACTGGGTGTGGTGGTTGCACCCTACTGGACCGGGACGGGGCACCGGGTGTGGTGGTTGCACCCTACTGGACCGGGACGGGGCACCGGGTGTGGTGGTTGCACCCCACTGGATCGGGACGGGGCACCGGGTGTGGTGGTTGCACCCCACTGGCCCGGGACGAGACACCGGGTGAGGTGGTTGCACCCTACTGGACCGGGACGGGGCACCGGGTGAGGTGGTTGCACCCTACTGGACCGGGACGGGGCACCGGGTGTAGTGGTTGCACCCTACTGGACCGGGACGGGGCACCGGGTGTGGTGGTTGCACCCTACTGGCCAACCAAGGTTTGGTTCCCGATGTTGATCCGCCTTCTGATCGAAGATCCCTTGATCCTTCCCAGAGGAGAATCCCTTCTTCGCCTAGTGCAACAGCCAGCAGAGATTCACCTGATGCACAGGGCACTGCAGTTAATGGTGTGCCACTTGTCAGGAAATCCTTGTGCGAGAGACACCTATCTCGGAACGCTAGAGAAATCAGCAAGTGTTGGAGGAAAGGCACACCTTACAAGGTGGGAAATTTATTGTGATTCAAGGCAGATTAATCTGTTTACACTATGTCTAGAGGATGGGATTAACTTTCTAGCAGATCTAGCATATGATGGATTGGGCTATAGTGCAGTGAATACAGCCCGCAGTGCTTTATCTTCAGTGATATCACTCCCTGATGGTGTTTCATTTGGAGAACATTTCTTGGTTAAAAAACTTTTAAAAGGAGTTTTTGAAATGAAACCGTCTCTTCCCCGCCATGGTTTAATTTGGGATGTGGATATTGTTTTAAATCATCATCATTTTGAGTCTCCAGCTGTGAAACTCGGCCTCAAAGAGTTAACCCTCAAGACAGTGATGTTGTTAGCTTTATTGACTGGACAAAGGTGTCAAACATTTCATTCTTTGGAAATCAACAGTATGCAAACATCTGCCTCAACGTGTGTGTTTCATGTGAACGCTAGAACCAACACTTTCAGTAAAAATAACAAGAAATCGGTTGAGACAACCACACCAAAATTTTGTGATTTTATGTTATCTTCAGTTAAACCGAAGCATTAAGTGCATTTGAGGCTACAAGTGAGTTTATCAATAACATTGCACTTTATGTCTGTAATACATCAGATTGTGAATTCGATGTAACAAGTGTTACTTTGTTCTTGCAATTACACAGTTTTAACACAATGGAACTTGTCGTTATTTCTGTTCATGGACACAGCTTTGAGGTCTTACGTGACTCCCTAGTGACCTCATATTATGACGAGGTAGAATTAATAAATCAAACGAGACTTACATATAAGGTGAGGTTTGATTGTAGTTCAGGAACGGAGGAGTCATGTGCCCACCCGGTCTTATGTACCCTCCCGTTCTGGACTGAGTATGTTGTGATGGATGTGTGTCCATTCACAGCTTTACAAAAATGAAGATTAAGCACGAAGTCGCTTCTCACATGACTCCTCTGTGTATTGGGGAATCGAACCCGGATCTTCAGCGTGACGAGTGTGCAGGGAAGGAACAAGAACTTATCACTTCAGTTTTGCTGGCATTTGCCACTCTTCATGTGTTGGGACAGACCCGTCATTGTGTGACCCTACAAGTGTAGATACTTGATCCTCAATATAACAGTAAGACTCCTGCATGCAGGATGTGGAGCTGGTTGTGTTTTCTTTGAGCTGCTGATATTAGCGTTGAAACATGTAAAGAGTAAGTATGTGTTCAAAGTGTCACAGCAGAAAAGAACTGAATCATCAAGGTCACCAACTTTATGGCCAGCCATGTTTCTCGACCAGTCAAAACAACACGAAGTTTACAACTACAAAACTACTACTATAACTGCTACTACTACGTCTTTCTATTCCTCCCGTGTTGTAGTGTATATTCTACACTGAAAACACAAAACATTTGCCATGCTATTTGGAAATGCCATGTAGCAAGACGGATAATAGCCGAATGATATAATTCCTTTGTTTGATTTCCCCTTCCTGGTAGGAGCCATTGGGACGAAACAAAGCAAGAACAAGACACACTAACACACATCCAACGAGTCGGGCAATGTCAACTGATGTAATCATAATGATCTGAAATCTTTGGACTCCACAAAATCGAGTTTGAAATTTACAAACAAGGGAAGCAATGCGATAAAATGAAGCAACATTTTCAGAAAATCGTCAAGAGTTTCACTTCCCTACAGAACACCGCACACCCTAGTTTTTCAGCAACCCATGCTCGTCGTAATCGGCCTCGCCGACTTGTTGACACATGTCATCGTATTCCAACTGTAGATCGATGCTCATGCTGTTGATCACTGGATTGTCTGGCTCGGACTGGATTATTTACAGACCGCAGCCATATAACTAGATTACAGCTGATTGCGGCGTCAAACAACAAGCAGTCCTATGTAACTTGCTGTATTACGTAATGTACTATGAGACGTGTATCGTGTCTATGTTGTACGTAATGTACCATGAGACGTGTATCGTGTCTATGTTGTACGTAATGTACCATGAGACGTGTATCGTGTCTATGTTGTACGGAATGTACCATGAGACGTGTATCGTGTCTATGTTGTACGTAATGTACCATGAGACGTGTATCGTGCCTATGTTGTAAGTATCCTCTGTAATGTACCATGAGACGTGTATGGTGTCTATGTTGTAAGTATCCTCTGCAATGTACCATGAGACGTGTATCGTGTCTATGTTGTAAGTATCCTCTGTAATGTTCCATGAGACGTGTATCGTGTCTATGTTGTAAGTATCCTCTGTAATGTTCCATGAGACGTGTATCGTGTCGTATGTTATAAGTATCCTCTGTAATGCATCTATGTCATCTAATGAATATACTTACTTCTAACTTATTTTCAACGTGTTCTTGTGATTGTTTGTACACATCCCTATTGTTAAGTGACTATATTATATATAGGGTCAGTGGTTGTCTAATGAACTGATTGTATTTTCACTCGCCGTGTCCTGTGTGGGTTGGTTCCTGAAAGTAAGTCTCGAGTCTCGCTTTTAATAAATATGATAAACTAAACACATATATGACTTACCTACACATTTCTATGGCAATAAAAACCCAACAAAAAAAACAAAAAGAGCATCAATACAAATATATATCATTTTTATAAATTCAGATCAAATATGCAGGTTGTGTAATAACAAGTCTCAATATGCACAGTTTTGGACATTCTAATGCCAGTGTTAAACTCCACAAAACCTATGATGGTATCACGAAACACTAAAATCAACAAATATTGAACATAATATATATCTGTAAACTTTCATCATAAACGGATAATATTCACATTAGAAGATTGTAGTATCAAAAGGGTATATTACATGATATATTGTTGTATGGAGTGTAATCTGTTGTATATATACAGGTGAATACTGAACGCCGGACAGACTCAATCGTTTCAATGAGGCACACAAGGCAGGTGACTTTAGGCATTCAGACAGAGGTCGTTGCGTTGTCTGTACTGACCGTCATTCAGGCTATTACCCATGATTTCTTCACCAAGATATTTATCTGGATATATGAATGGAACATACGTGAATAATGTAATGGAGTAGACTCCATCAGGATGTATAAGATGGAGGTACGACAACAGGTTCAGGTACTACCAACAAGTAAATGCCTAACTCGTTAACATTTTCATTTTTCATACCAAAAGATTTCGCGTCTGAACGTACAGAAAAAGGAAAACGAACATGACATCATTGTGTGATGGGGTTATAGAACAGATTACATGTCTTAAATCAAAATTACGCTGAAGCTATAAGAAATGTGTTTAGAAAGGTCGAATGACTCTATCGATCTGAAAATCTGCCCCCTGAATTGTAGAAGTCGTAAGCCTCATTAAACTCAGGGTTGGCGTACTGAATGTATCCCTGGGGTGCTGCAAACGGCGATCTCATGTAGTCGTGGTAGTTGGACGACTGGTCTATAATGGAGTGTCGGTCTTTACTGACGCTGTCGCTGGAACGCCTAGAGGGAAACAGAAACATTGTTGGCTGTGACATACTCTTCATTTAGCATGGCGTTGCAATGTCCCAACAGGACTACGGAAACTACAAACGCTACAGACACTTATTATTCTACCAGTTACCGGTCAGACGAATGCTTGCCGGCCACGTGCCCCACCTAACAAACCGGCATATTGGCAAGGCACATGAATTGTGTGTACAACATCGAAACTAGGGTAATCGTCGCTGGTCAAGTGTCATGGTTTTCGATTCGCGTTTCACATGTGGTGGCCTTGTCTTGCGACGTCGAAATGACCTCCTTGCAATGTCAGCCAGAGACCTCATGACGGATTTGTTGACGGATCGGTTATGGCGTGGAGTGGCATGTCTATAGCTGAGCGACCTCAGATACCATACTGACACCCTTGATTGCCCGTCTCCACGGGGTCTGGCGAGACAATGCTCACCTCCAGTAGCACAACATCTATAGAATACCACGGTCAGCAATGAGCTCAGACCTTATTGCCATTAATCAAGTTTGGTAGAGGTTGATGACCAAATTGGCTGAACTTGGCCAGGCGCTGCAAGTGGAGTGGGACCGACTCCCTCAGATCATCATTAGGACACTCATATGGAGGTAGCCTCGTCAACTGTTTGAGTGTTTGGCATACAATGGTGGCATCAACTTAGAAATATCTCATCTTATTTTGTCCTTCAAGATCATTGGTAGTCATAACATCAACGGTAATGTTTCAGAACCGGTTCTACTGTCTTCACATTTCTTTATATTATTCTGAAAAAACTATTACTAGAAATTGTTAACCTATTTTGGGTATCCCTTGCACTTCTTAAGCAGATATATCACTTGTTCTTTTACGTGAACGTTGATTCTATGAAGGGAAAACTGTAAAAAAGAATCGGAACGAGTGAGGTGACAAGTTCCTTTTGATTACATTTATACCATTGCTTTCATATGTATTGGTTGTTTCAGCAATATACCAGCTACATGTCGGCAAGAGCTCCCTTTGAAGTTACCTGCACCTGTTTCATCGAACCAGAAAAATACGTTGTTTAACATTTCTTAAATAACACCTCACAACAGTTCCCAATGTGTGTAATTAAACGGCCATATTGTTCATCCGTTGACCACTTACTTGCGGCGGCAGCAGCAACAGCCTATAGCCAGGACCGACACGAGCAGGACAAAGATGCCGATGCAGACACCAATGATCACCCAAGGCAGGTTTGACTCGAGAGCTGGGGAGTGAATCCACAAGACAAATAACAGACTTTAAAAACAACATGCAGTAACAATCTCAATCGTAAACTGATCTTTGATATATATGATACAAAATGATAAAATGATACAAACATCAACTCATTTTCATCATGCCATTGGTCGGACAAAGGATCGGAACAGTACATCTGACATGCTGTGTTCTGACTCACACCGCCGGACAGTACATCTGACATGCGGTGTTCTGACTCACATCGCCGGACAGTACATCTGACATGCTGTGTTCTGACTCACACCGCCGGACAGTACATCTGACATGCTGTGTTCTGACTCACACCGCCGGACAGTACATCTGACATGCGGTGTTCTGACTCACACCGCCGGACAGTACATCTGACATGCTGTGTTCTGACTCACATCGCCGGACAGTACATCTGACATGCTGTGTTCTGACTCACACCGCCGGACAGTACATCTGACATGCTGTGTTCTGACTCAAACCGCTGGACAGTACATCTGACATGCTGTGTTCTGACTCACACCGCCGGACAGTACATCTGACATGCTGTGTTCTGACTCACACCGCCGGACAGTACATCTGACATGCTGTGTTCTGACTCAAACCGCCGGACAGTACATCTGACATGCTGTGTTCTGACTCACACCGCCGGACAGTACATCTGACATGCTGTGTTCTGACTCACATCGCCGGACAGTACATCTGACATGCTGTGTTCTGACTCACATCGCCGGACAGTACATCTGACATGCTGTGTTCTGACTCACACCGCCGGACAGTACATCTGACATGCTGTGTTCTGACTCACACCACCGGACAGTACATCTTACATGCTGTGTTCTGACTCACATCGCCGGACAGTACATCTGACATGCTGTGTTCTGACTCACACCGCCGGACAGTACATCTGACATGCTGTGTTCTGACTCACATCGCCGGACAGTACATCTGACATGCTGTGTTCTTACTCACACCGCCGGACAGTACATCTGACATGCTGTGTTCTGACTCACATCGCCGGACAGTACATCTGACATGCTGTGTTCTGACTCAAACCGCCAGACAGTACATCTGACATGCTGTGTTCTGACTCACATCGCCGGACAGTACATCTGACATGCTGTGTTCTGACTCACACCGCCGGACAGTACATCTGACATGCTGTGTTCTGACTCACATCGCCGGACAGTACATCTGACATGCTGTGTTCTGACTCACATCGCCGGACAGTACATCTGACATGCTGTGTTCTGACTCACACCGCCGGACAGTACATCTGACATGCTGTGTTCTGACTCACACCGCCGGACAGTACATCTGACATGCTGTGTTCTGACTCACACCGCCGGACAGTACATCTTACATGCGGTGTTCTGACGCACATCGCCGGACAGTACATCTGACATGCTGTATTCTCACTCACATCGCCGGACAGTACAGGTGTCACCAGTGTAGTATTCACTGCAGCATGTTCTATGTGTGGTGTGTTCTACAGTTACTGCAGTAGGTTCTATGTGTGGTGTGTTCTACAGTTACTGCAGTATGTTCTATGTGTGGTGTGTTCTACAGTTACTGCAGTATGTTCTATGTGTGGTGTGTTCTACAGTTTCTGCAGTGTGTTCTCAGTGTGGTGTGTTCTACAGTTACTGCAGTATGTTCTATGTGTGGTGTGTTCTACAGTTACTGCAGTATGTACTATGTGTGGTGTGTCCTACAGTTACTGCAATGTGTTCTATGTGTGGTGTTTGCTACAGTTACTGTAGTATGTTCTATGTGTGGTGTGTTCTACAGTTACTGCAGTTATGTCTATGTGCGGTATGTTCTACAGTTACTGCAGTATGTTCTATGTGTGGTGTGTTCTACAGTTACTGTAGTATGTTCTATTTGTGGTGTGTTCTACAGTTACTGCAGTTATGTCTATGTGCGGTGTGTTCTACAGTTACTGCAGTATGTTATATGTGTGGTGTGTTCTACAGTTACATCCTCGGCTAGTACAGGTGTCACCAGTGTCGTATTCACTGCAGTATGTTCTATGTGTGGTATGTTCTACAGTTGCTTCAGTATGTTCTATGTGTGATGTGTTCTACAGTTACTACAGTATGTTCTATTTGTGGTGTGTTCTACAGTTACTGCAGTATGTTCTGTGTGTGGTCTGTTCTACAGTTACTGCAGTATGTTGTATGTGTGGTGTGTTCTACAGTTACTGCAGTACGTTCTGTGTGAGGTGTGTTCTACAGTTACTGCAGTATGTTCAATGTGTGGTGTGTTCTACACTTACTGCAGTATGTTCTATGTGTGGTGTGTTCTACAGTTACTGCAGTATGTACTATGTGTGGTGTGTCCTACAGTTACTGCAATGTGTTCTATGTGTGGTGTTTGCTACAGTTACTGTAGTATGTTCTATGTGTGGTGTGTTCTACAGTTACTGCAGTTATGTCTATGTGCGGTATGTTCTACAGTTACTGCAGTATGTTCTATGTGTGGTGTGTTCTACAGTTACTGTAGTATGTTCTATTTGTGGTGTGTTCTACAGTTACTGCAGTTATGTCTATGTGTGGTGTGTTCTACAGTTACTGCAGTATGTTCTATGTGTGGTGTGTTCTACAGTTACATCCTCGGCTAGTACAGGTGTCACCAGTGTCGTATTCACTGCAGTATGTTCTATGTGTGGTATGTTCTACAGTTACTGTCGTATGTTTTATGTGCGATGTGTTCTACAGTTACCGCAGTGTGTTCTCTATGCGGTGTATTATACAGATACTCACATCGTCGGCCAGTACAGGTGTCACCAGTGTAGTATTCACTGCAGTATGTTCTATGTGTGGTGTGTTCTACAGTTACTGCAGTATGTTCTATGCATGGTGTGTTCTACAGTTACTGCAGTATGTACTATGTGTGGTGTGTTCTACAGTTACTGCAGTAGGTTCTATGTGCGGTGTGTTCTACAGTTACTGCAGTATGTTCTATGTGTGGTGTGTTCTACAGTTACTGCAGTATGTTCTATGTGTGGTGTGTTCTACAGTTACTGCAGTATGTTCTATGTGTGGTGTGTTCTACAGTTACATCCTCGGCTAGTACAGGTGTCACCAGTGTCGTATTCACTGCAGTATGTTCTATGTGTGGTGTGTTCTACAGTTACTGTAGTATGTTCTATGTGTGGTGTGTTCTACAGTTACTGCAGTATGTTCTATGTGTGGTGTGTTCTACAGTTACATCCTCGGCTGGTACAGGTGTCACCAGTGTCGTATTCACTGCAGTATGTTCTATGTGTGGTGTGTTCTACAGTTACTGTAGTATGTTCTATGCATGGTGTGTTCTACAGTTACTGCAGTATGTTCTATGTGTGGTGTGTTCTACAGTTACATCCTCGGCTAGTACAGGTGTCACCAGTGTCGTATTCACTGCAGTATGTTCTATGTGTGGTGTGTTCTACAGTTACTGTAGTATGTTCTATGCATGGTGTGTTCTACAGTTACTGCAGTATGTTCTATGTGTGGTGTGTTCTACAGTTACATCCTCGGCTAGTACAGGTGTCACCAGTGTCGTATTCACTGCAGTATGTTCCATGTGTGGTGTGTTCTACAGTTACTGCAGTATGTTCTATGTGTGGTGTGTTCTACAGTTACTGTAGTGTGTTGTATTTGTGGTGTGTTCTACAGTTACTGCAGTTATGTCTATGTGTGTTGTGTTCTACAGTTACTGCAGTATGTTCTATGTGTGGTGTGTTCTACAGTTACTGTAGTGTGTTGTATTTGTGGTGTGTTCTACAGTTACTGCAGTTATGTCTATGTGTGGTGTGTTCTACAGTTACTGCAGTATGTTCTATGTGTGGTGTGTTCTACAGTTACATCCTCGGCTAGTACAGGCGTCACCAGTGTCGTATTCACTGCAGTATGTTCTATGTGTGGTGTGTTCTACAGTTACTGTAGTATGTTCTATGCATGGTGTGTTCTACAGTTACTGCAGTATGTACTATGTGTGGTGTGTTCTACAGTTACATCCTCGGCTAGTACAGGTGTCACCAGTGTCGTATTCACTGCAGTATGTTCTATGTGTGGTGTGTTCTACAGTTACTGCAGTACGTACTATGTGTGGTGTGTTCTACAGTTACTGCAGTAGGTTCTATGTGTGGTGTGTTCTACAGTTACTGCAGTAGGTTCTATGTGTGGTGTGTTCTACAGTTACTGCAGTATGTTCTATGTGTGGTGTGTTCTACAGTTACTGCAGTAGGTTCTAAGTGTGGTGTGTTCTACAGTTACTGCAGTATGTTCTATGTGTGGTGTGTTCTACAGTTACATCCTCGGCTAGTACAGGTGTCACCAGTGTCGTATTCACTGCAGTATGTTCTATGTGTGGTATGTTCTACAGTTACTGTCGTATGTTTTATGTGCGGTGTGTTCTACAGTTACTGCAGTGTGTTCTCTATGCGGTGTATTATACAGATACTCACATCGTCGGCCAGTACAGGTGTCACCAGTGTAGTATTCACTGCAGTATGTTCTAAGTGTGGTGTGTTCTACAGTTACTGCAGTATGTTCTATGCATGGTGTGTTCTACAGTTACTGCAGTATGTACTATGTGTGGTGTGTTCTACAGTTACTGCAGTAGGTTCTATGTGCGGTGTGTTCTACAGTTACTGCAGTATGTTCTATGTGTGGTGTGTTCTACAGTTACTGCAGTATGTTCTATGTGTGGTGTGTTCTACAGTTACTGCAGTATGTTCTATGTGTGGTGTGTTCTACAGTTACATCCTCGGCTAGTACAGGTGTCACCAGTGTCGTATTCACTGCAGTATGTTCTATGTGTGGTGTGTTCTACAGTTACTGTAGTATGTTCTATGCATGGTGTGTTCTACAGTTACTGCAGTATGTTCTATGTGTGGTGTGTTCTACAGTTACATCCTCGGCTAGTACAGGTGTCACCAGTGTCGTATTCACTGCAGTATGTTCTATGTGTGGTGTGTTCTACAGTTACCGTAGTATGTTCTATGCATGGTGTGTTCTACAGTTACCGCAGCATGTACTATGCGGTGGTGTGTTCTGCAGTTACATCCTCGGCTAGGTACAGGTGTCACCAGTGTCGTCGATGTCACTACTGTATGTTCCATGTGTGGTGTGTTTCTACAGTTACTGCAGTATGTTCTCTGTGTGGTGTGTTCTACAGTTACTGTGGTGTGTTGTATTTGTGGTGTGTTCTACAGTTACTGCAGTTATGTCTATGTGTGGTGTGTTCTACAGTTACCGCAGTATGTTCTATGTGTGGTGCGTGTTCTACAGTTACATCCTCGGCTAGTACAGGTGTCACCAGTGTCGTATTCACTGCAGTATGTTCTATGTGTGGTGTGTTCTACAGTTACTGTAGTATGTTCTATGCATGGTGTGTTCTACAGTTACTGCAGTATGTACTATGTGTGGTGTGTTCTACAGTTACATCCTCGGCTAGTACAGGTGTAACCAGTGTCGTATTCACTGCAGTATGTTCTATGTGTGGTGTGTTCTACAGTTACTGTAGTATGTTTTATGTGCGGTGTGTTCTACAGTTACTGCAGTGTGTTCTCTATGCGGTGTATTATACAGTTACTCACATCGTCGGCCAGTACAGGTGTCACCAGTGTAGTATTCACTGCAGTATGTTCTATGCATGGTGTGTTCTACAGTTACTGCAGTATGTTCTATGTGTGGTGTGTTCTACAGTTACTGCAGTATGTACTATGTGTGGTGTGTTCTACAGTTACTGCAGCAGGTTCTATGTGTGGTGTGTTCTACAGTTACTGCAGTACGTACTATGTGTGGTGTGTTCTACAGTTACTGCAGTAGGTTCTATGTGTGGTGTGTTCTACAGTTACTGCAGTAGGTTCTATGTGTGGTGTGTTCTACAGTTACTGCAGTATGTTCTATGTGTGGTGTGTTCTACAGTTACTGCAGTAGGTTCTAAGTGTGGGTGTGTTCTGCAGTTACTGCAGTATGTACTATGTGTGGTGTGTTCTACAGTTACTGCAGTATGTACTATGTGTGGTGTGTTCTACAGTTACTGCAGTATGTTCTATGTGTGGTGTGTTCTACAGTTACTGCAGTATGTACTATGTGTGGTGTGTTCTACAGTTACTGCAATGTGTTCTATGTGGCCCAGTGTTTGCTGCACAGTTACTGTAGTATGTTCCGCGCATGTGTGGTGTGTCTCTACAGTTACTGCAGTTATGTCTATGTGCGGCATGTTCTACCAGTTACTGCAATATGTTCTATGTGTGGTGTGTTCTGCACAGTTACAGTTACTGTAGTATGTTCATTTGTGGTGTGTTCTACAGTTACTGCAGTTATGTCTATGTGCGGTGTGTTCTACAGTTACTGCAGTATGTTCCCATGTATGGTGTGTGTTCTACAGTTACATCCTCGGCTAGTACAGGTGTCACCAGTGTCGTATTCACTGCAGTATGTTCTATGTGTGGTATGTTCTACAGTTACTGTCGTATGTTTTATGTGCGGTGTTCTTTCTGCAGTTACCGCAGTGTGTTCTCTATGCAGCGATTCCAGTGTATTATACAGATCTCACATCGTCGGCCAGTACAGGTGTCACACAGTGTAGTATCCACCGCAGTATGTTCTATGTGTGGTGTGTTCTACAGTTACTGCAGTATGTTCCATGCATGGTGTGTTCTACAGTTACTGCAGTATGTACTGCTGTGTGGTGTGTTTCTACAGTTACTGCAGTAGGTTCTATGTGCGGTGTGTTCTACAGTTACCGCAGTATGTTCTGTGTGTGGTGTGTGTTCTACAGTTACCGCAGTATGTTCTATGTGGTGGTGTGTTCTACAGTTACTGCAGTATGTTCTATGCGTGGTGCGTGTTCTACAGTTACATCCTCATCAGCTAGTACAGGTTCCATGTCACCAGTGTCGTATTCACTGCAGTATGTTCTATGTGTGGTGTGTTCTACAGTTACTGTAGTATGTTCTATGCATGGTGTGTTCTACAGTTACTGCAGTATGTTCTATGTGTGGTGTGTTCTACAGTTACATCCTCAGCTAGTACAGGTGTCACCAGTGTCGTATTCACTGCAGTATGTTCTATGTGTGGTGTGTTCTACAGTTTACTGTAGTATGTTCTATGCATGGTGTGTTCTACAGTTACCGCAGTATGTTCTATGTGTGGTGTGTTCTACAGTTACATCCTCAGGCTACAGTTGCAGTACAGGTGTCACCAGTGTCGTATTCCACTGCAGTATGTTCCATGTGTGGTGTGTTCTACAGTTACTGCAGTATGTTCTATGTGTGGTGTGTTCTACAGTTACTGTAGTGTGTTGTATTTGTGGTGTGTTCTACAGTTACTGCAGTTATGTCTATGTGTGGTGTGTTCTACAGTTACTGCAGTATGTTCTATGTGTGGTGTGTTCTACAGTTACATCCTCGGCTAGTACAGGTGTCACCAGTGTCGTATTCACTGCAGTATGTTCTATGTGTGGTGTGTTCTACAGTTACTGTAGTATGTTCTATGCATGGTGTGTTCTACAGTTACTGCAGTATGTACCATGTGTGTGGTGTGTTCTACAGTTACATCCTCGGCTAGTACAGGTGTCACCAGTGTCGTATTCACTGCAGTATGTTCTATGTGTGGTGTGTTCTACAGTTACTGTAGTATGTTTTATGTGCGGTGTGTTCTACAGTTACTGCAGTGTGTTCTCTATGCGGTGTATTATACAGTTACTCACATCGTCGGCCAGTACAGGTGTCACCAGTGTAGTATTCACTGCAGTATGTTCTATGCATGGTGTGTTCTACACTGCAGTATGTTCTATGTGTGGTGTGTTCTACAGTTACTGCAGTATGTACTATGTGTGGTGTGTTCTACAGTTACTGCAGCAGGTTCTATGTGTGGTGTGTTCTACAGTTACTGCAGTACGTACTATGTGTGGTGTGTTCTACAGTTACTGCAGTAGGTTCTATGTGTGGTGTGTTCTACAGTTACTGCAGAAGGTTCTATGTGTGGTGTGTTCTACAGTTACTGCAGTATGTTCTATGTGTGGTGTGTTCTACAGTTACTGCAGTAGGTTCTAAGTGTGGTGTGTTCTACAGTTACTGCAGTATGTACTATGTGTGGTGTGTTCTACAGTTACTGCAGTAGGTTCTATGTGTGGTATGTTCTACAGTTACTCACATCGCCGGACAGTGCAGGTGTCACCGGTGTAGTATTCACTGCAGTCACAGCTCACTGATCCATCTATACCGTCCCTACAGATGCCGTTGTTTTTGCAATATCCTGTCTCCAGTTTACACTTGGCTGCAAAGATAATACGGATGTACAAGTGTCATTTGGAGATTATTGTGAAAGCAGTTTTAGTTGTACGTGAAAGATCTACTTAGTATTACTGAATGATTGCCATGAAGCCATACTGCATGGCTGTCACACATATTGTGTTCTATGTTTCTTGGTCAGTACATACACGCTGTCTTTACTTCTGTATGTGTTGTCAATCTGACTCCAGAACAGTCCTAGACAGACGTCTATCAGTAATGCGAAGTTTTCAAAACCCTTGATTAATTTAAGCACAAAAAATATACTCTGAGGAAGGAGGAAGAAGCATTGTGACCACAACTCACAGACACAATAAGATACGTTGGTGCTCTTCTTTCCGCTGGTAGACAGTTTGCCTGCACAGGCCTTGCAGGAGACTTGTCCTGTCTGGTCTTGGTACTGACTGATTTCACAGTCCTTGCAGGACCTTGAAGTTGTGTCATGTTTTGTGCCTACTGGGCAGGGCACTGCAATCAAACCACTTTAAGTATGACAGGACATTGGTGCATATCGGTATCTCTGATTCACGATTCAACAAATTTTATACAATATATTGGACCTGCATCTTGTTCTTATATACTGACGGTGTGATGACATTCCATATACTATACTGAATATTGACGGAACCTTTCTAAAGCATCGACCGTATAAATAATATTCAAATTTGAATATACTACCCATCAAAAGTTTAGACTCACTTAAAGCACTCACTATTATGCCATGTATATATCTGGTTACATCGAAGATGAATTTCTCCACTAACTTGGGGGAACCAACTGCAAACTTTATGCAGATGAATTGCACCAGGATCATGCAACATATTGCTGAAAAGCATGTGCAAATATTGTGCATGTGAACAGCTGCGTTTTGGTGTAAAGTTTTGTTAAGAATTCGCCAATTTTGCACAGAGTTTCATCATTTATTGAACTCATGACAATAATCTTTCAACGTTACGAATTTGTTTTACAATACATCAGTTCATGTGTAAACAATACCTTTAAACGGTATGAAATATTTGCAAAATCTAGTTTAGAACAGTTGACTGAAGTAAGTGGCTACATTTACACTAGTGAGTCTAAACATTTGATGGGTAGTATAGATAGAGAATCTCACCCAAGTGTCTACTGATATCAATTATATCAACATGAGTTGATAAAGTTACAAATATCCGAGCCTTGCCGAGGATATGTTTACCTTTATCAACAAGTGTTGATATAATTGATATCAGTAGACACGAGGGTGAGAATTCTATTTATCATCAAAATTCATTCTTCATTAATTTTCAATGAAAAATGTATATCTCTCAACACTGTACTACCATTAGACTTGCAGGTACAGTGATGTCGCATTGCTGACGTCACCGGGCAAATGACGTCATAGCATTGTCAGGGCATTGTACAAAATCTACTGTCAAAACGATATCCCCTAGGAGATATTATATGATCTCACACAAGCGATATCTCCTGTGGAACACAGTTTTGGATGATAAATTACAGTACTGAAATACAGTTCTGATGAGTACTAACCACAAGTTCCAGAATTCAGCACTGAACCTGGGCTGCAAGACGTCGTTGTTGCTGGAGGGTCTATGGAGTTGACTGTAATGCCAGCCGCTGCCTATAACACCATGTATAGGTATTTCTGCATGTACATCGTCGTCCTGTACATGTTATAAGTCAATACAGTGTTCTCACATCTATAACGCTTCTAAGTTGGTCTGTCAGTGGTGTAACAACTCCCAGGAGCCACCATGGTACCAGATAACTTCCTCACGGAAACCCTACAGTTTCTACAGTCCACAATCGTAAACAACCTCAGCTACATACCACGCTGGGACTAAACATGTCAATATGTGCCTGTTGGAAGAGATTACTCCTTACACAAAAGTCCCTGCTTCAGACAGAAAGTTCTAACAAACATGGAAAATGTAATCTTTCAAGTAAAATTGATATTTTTATATTACTTATCCTGACTCATGATCTTTTGCTTATCTCCTTTCCTTTCCGAATGGTAGTGGAACACTTGAATCCCTTGAAGTTCTAGAAGCGAACGGAAAATACACTCACCCACGAGTTACTATCCCTTTTTAATCCCTTTTCCCGCAAACAGTCATGCATGACCAGCCTTACTTGTCACTCTCCCTGATTTTCTGCCCATGCATTTGGGATCTGCTGCTGAAATCCACAGTGTTTCTCAGCGGGGAGGTTGGAAGGGCTTTCGTCTTGAGTCAGGATAAGTATAAAAATATCAATTTTACTTGAAAAAATTACATATTTTTTGTTATCCTGACTCGTGATCTTTTGCTTATAGTATACGACGTATTGGTGGTGGGTCAAGTCACTTCGTGGATTCATCAGAGTTCCTTAGATACGTTCTGTATTCCCACCCATTCCCATGATAAGATCTTTATCATAAATGAGTTGCGATCCCTTCAATTTAGGTAAGATCTTTACCCGTACAGGATCTTTAATCACTCATGCTAGTCTGTACTAGACTGTGCACATGGACTTTCAAACTAATACTTTATCTTTTATCAACAAAGTCAACATGATAAAGGGTGAGATTTTCCTACTCAGCGCCTTTTGAGGAACAGTTAGTTGCTGTGTACGACAACGAGAGGACCAAGTGTAGTGAATTTCTTTTGAGTGGCATTTTAGAAGTTGGGAAGTACAATATAGGACAAACTTTATGGATAACAACTTTTTTTATTGGTGAGTGCGACGTTTCGATACAGATTCTTGTACCGTTGTCAAGCATAATGGAACATGAAGAAGGGGGAAGTGTATATATACTGGATGTAACAATGTAACAAAGAAAACACTCGAATGTGAGCTGTAGCAGGCTTGGAGACCTTGTGGATCCTTGCCGATTTATGGGGAATGCCACTGTAGAGTTGTCCGTGCGGACCATCAGCATTCTGTTGTTCAGCGACTTGATTGCTGAAGACATGCGCACTTCAGCCCCTCATCGAAGCGCCTATGCAGAGATGTGTGTCGAAGGCCGGCTCTTGTAAATAGGGTCTCTCAACAAACGTTTCGACCTGTGCGTCCACTGGCCAGCAGATACCCTTTGAGGTCAAGTTCGAAGCGAGATGGGGGTCAACGCTGTCTAGATGTTTTGCAGCTGTCTTAGTTGTAACCTTCCTGTGCGAGTCAAGACCTGCAGCCGAGGAAAGTAGAGAATCGAGGAGAACCGGCCAAGTGATCTTTAGTGTTAACGGAGAGATGACTGCTGGTGGAATAATGGCTTGTATATTGACCAAACGATCTTCTGGGACGACAATACGATTCTGTGTTGTTATAAACCTTATCCCAAGAAATTGCAAATCTTGTTTTGGTTCCAACTCCTCTGACTTCATAAGGTTCACCAGCCATCCTAGTTGAGTGAGCAACTTGATCGTGAAGTTCAGCTGTAGTCTGAGGTGACTGGCATCTTGGTGAACGTGAATTCCGTCGTCCAAGTAGAAGGCATTGCAGACCCTCGATGATGTAGATATGTGACTATAGGCTTGGACACTCTCGTGAATAGTCACGGAGACGAAGATATTCCAAACGCAGTAGGACGTTCCCATTTGGAAGCTGCCCTCTAAATAGGAATGGTAGATACTTTCTCTTGATTCCGGATGCATGGGGATGTGTAGATACGCATGGCCGAAATATCTATGGATTTATCATCATAACATCTCCTAGAGTCGTGCGTATGGCTTCGTTTAGCTGCATCATGTTCTATATGTCCTCCAAAGTAAGTGCTACTCCATGGAGCTCGTCAGTAGCGGTTGGGTGAATCATCACTCCATGAACAGGATGAAAGTAGCCCTTTGTCTGTATGCTAAAGTGAGACCTGCAGATATAGATGCCAGATGGTCAGATTTCAAAAGTACTGGTTCTTCTTCTGTGTTATGAGGGCCGAAAATATCATTCCCATCCTCTTCCAGAACTTGAGTTTGGAATTGATTGATCAATGCTTCATTGATGGCTCTGGACCTGGCCAACCCTGAAGAAGGATCTCTATTGCTTAGCAGTATCAAGTTGAGATAACTTTTATCTTCCACTTTATACATCTTATTTCGGGAGTTGTTGACTAACTTTATGTTATCATCCCATTCAGGCGCCTGTAAATGGATCCATATGATGTAAGGGGAATCTCTTCACATAAAATGATAGCAGATGCTGACTTTATACTTGATGCTTTCCGCGAAAGCTGTACGTAGGTTAGAGGGTACCTTTGAATGCCTGGTTCAATCGGAGGGATAGTGACGGAGCTCTCAATCGTCGTTAGGCATCATATAAGTGTAGACTTCATCTTTTTATCCCAGGAAGGGAGACTCTAAGTTCAGCCCGCTTCTGGCAATCCATCGCTGTAACATCTGAGTTCGGGGAACACGAAGCTCATTTGCATGGACCCGCAGTCTCCCTGATTATATTGAGCTAGGCCTCTGCGACTCATCATCCATCTGCAAACTTAGAGTCCTTCTGAACCTTCATCATCCTCAAGTGAACCCTCTATCTGGAAGATTCCCTTTATGCGAACGTCTATCTTGAGAGTGCTCTTCGAGAACCTCTATCTGTATATTATATGCATTCTCACAAATTTCTGCTATGCGAGCTTTCTCTGAGTGAATGCCTGCCCCAAGGTGATGAGTTACTTCAGTGAACGTTCTGTGAGATACATGAGATCTCGATCTGTGAGCGGCTAGGTCTGGGAGATGGATCCTTCCAATGTTCCCTCGAACGTTGAGGGTTCGCGTGGATGTGGAACTGTGAGTAGGCGATCTCATCTCTTCTATCCCCTTCCAAGATGATAGAGCTGTCCATTGACTGTGGAGACCTTTTCGGCAAAGGTGTACGTTCGCCAACGTAGCCTTGAGACGCAGTTCTATGAGGAGTAGGTTCGCGCAGGTCTGTAGGTTCGCACATGTCCGTAGGTTTGCGCACGGTGTCGGTGGTAGGATGAGAGAGGCTTCTGCTGAGTCTTCGCTTCCTCCTCGAACCCAGCGTTCCGTCATGGCCATCATCTGGTTGGCAGGGAATTGTCTCTGCCATCTGCCCTAGTCGCCCTTCTGCGTGCTGGTTGAAGCCGCTGCGGTGTAGATGAAGCAAGTTCGGTAAACGCCGATGAGTTCTGGCAGGCCTCATCTTCTTCACTCCGTTGAGAAGTAGGGTGGTAGTTCGTCAAACAGAAGTGGCCTGCTGTGACTCGCTGCAGTGTAATTTGACCAGCAGTTGTAGAAGTGGGTTGAGTCCCCGATTTCATATAGGTACTTTGGGCAGAAGCAGCGGGGTGGGGTGGGTGGGGTGGGGCGCTCAAGTAAAAACCTCTACTCATGTGGAGGTTATATCTCTTCGTTGAAGGATTTCACTGCGTTTACTAGCTAGCACGCGTAGATTTTACGCCCGATCCGGTAACAGATGCGCCTTTATGCGATGCAGAAGAAGATGACGTCTTTTCTTAGCCTGAGTCGGTTTCGGCTGCGTTGTAGCCGATCTCTTTGGCACCCGTACCAGCAGACTGCCCCTCTCCAACGCACTAAACATAGCACCAGTATTTTGAAATCAGCTGGCAGTAAGCAACATAATGAAGTCAAAGGCCGGATCTCGTGTTTTATCAGCCGTAACTTTGAGATGACTTTCTCACCCTCGATCCACATGGCAATGCTCTATAGATATGGGAAGAATTGAAATAAATTGACAAAACTCGAACACAATCCACCACAGCGTCGCCGGAAGAACATGGTTTTATGCAATGAAGGGCACTTTGGGTGAGGATCAATACACGGATAACCTGTGCCTGCAACATTCCCAAGATTTCATGAAATGAACACCGTTACAAGCACCATAAAATTAAGACACAAATACAACTAACTTGCCACCTTTGGTAAATATAATACATAGTAGTTAGCCACAAATCCATATACAGCGCAATTTTGCATGAATAAGACATAAACGAAAAGGACAGGAATGCCTTACAAAGGACTCCAGTGCTCGCCGAAAAGGGAGAGAGCGACAAGTAAGGCTGGTCACACATGGCTGTTTGCGTGGGGAAAAGGGCAAAAAGGAGGTTACTCGTCGTGCGTGACTGTATTTTTCCGTCCGCTTCGGCAACTTCAAGGATTCAAGTGTTCCCTACCATTCGAAAAGGAAAGGGAGATAAGCAAAGATCATGAATCAGGATAAGAAAAATTGTAACATATGTTGGCATTTGTGGATTACACTTTCTTAGTAAAGACAGTACAGATTCTAGTACCTTTGTTGGGTTGAGTCCCAACTTCCGTGGGTTCGAATCCCGCATAGGACCCCGCCAACAAATGCACTATAATCATGCCTGCCTTTACTAAGAAAGTGTGTAAACACACATATAAATATATGTAACATTTGACTACTTTCTAAATGCATTGTGCATTTTGCCAATCATGGAAAACGGTCTCTTGTCGTGTTACCGAAATATCGACATCTCATAAATCTCAGCCCCAGGAAGAAATCCAATTTACATAAAGGCTTCAAACAGCGTCCCTACACAATCAAATCGGGATTAATCGGATGAGCCTGTTTACATGCGTGATTCACTCTCACGAAATCAGGTGTTTGTTCTTACCAGTGCTGGGGCGATGGTAGGTTAGCAGCCAGCGCCTGCGGCCAACAGCGACTCTGACTCTCGCGTCACAGCGTTGCCTGTGTTGGGGATTCTCTCCCCTGTCACCAAAAATACAAACATATGTCATTGTTCCAGAAATATGAATTTCACCAATATGTCAATCCATATGACACCATTGATGTCGGGCCCGAACCATACAATCCAGTGATCGAGATCACGGATACTGATCCATGCAACCTCCGACATGATAGGATTTACCTTCGGCCAATCAACCAATCACCGTCTGTTAGGACAAGCTGGGGTATTTAGGACCCTGATAGCAAAACGTTCGCTAAGACATTCGTGTAAGCCAATGATAAACTGTAGATAGTGCCATGATAGGTCGTAATCGTTACGAATCATTTCAGGTGGATCGTACCCCAGGTACCAGCAAGTCCTCAACTGGAAACCTCGTGAAATTGTTTATAAGGGGATATCGCAATAAAACCACTATTATTCAATGACGAAATACGCTATGTGGATATTAACTCAGCGCATTATTCGCCATACATATACAAATCGTATTACTCGCTAATAGAAGATGTTTGAAATTTACGGGAGATTTGACGCCGTCAGTTCCAGCTTGCAACGGAAAAGATGCTTGGTTCGTCTTCTTACACGGGTACCCTCCACAGCCAAACGATGAAGGTGGGATAGCAATGTTAAGCCATTACGAACTGACCTGGCAGGAGGCTGGGGAACTCTCTTGCCTGAATAACGACTAATCGTCTGATCTCGGTTGGTGATCGTGCTGTGAATCAAAAGGGATTAGTGCAGTTAGTTACTCTGAATAATCATCCGACTCTCACTGTCCCTGAGCAAAGGTGCAGGTGTGGACGCTGCAAAAGGAGGGGGAAACCCAGATAGCATTAACTCACACAGCTCAAGGGTAAAACAGGTGCAAGATCGTTCCAACATTACCCCAGAAGTTAACCTGGCTATCTGAGAACTTATATATATGTGAAGAAAGTAACATCCATATCCTCACCTCGAAAGCTACGCAGGTCGCCCGATCCTGCGAATGCAGTAGTCCGTCCGTTATGGCAGAACAGGCAAAATAGTCCGCTCATACTCGATTCCGAACTCAACCGATTGGACAGTCAAACACAATACCTCGTTTTAGAAGGTTGATTATATCTCTTTTCCCTTCCTGACAGTCATCTGAAAAACGAGCACACCCCGCCTTGTATGTTCCAATAAACCGTTTTTAATGTTACAGAGAAATCAACATACGGTACATTTCACATGCCAACTCGCGATCTATAAATTATATGCCGAATCAAACGAAGTCCCTTTAAACCGCAACAGCATTATCGGCACTGTTCCATAATTATGTCAGGTTTGAAAGGTGCATGGAATGGTGGCGTTTCACCACTACGTACAACGTGATGCATTACCGTGGGGACAACGGGGACAATGCGGTGACAGGTGATAAACGTGTAATAAATTGCGGCACAACGTGGGTGACAAAGATAAAGGCGATAAATGCAATAGTGTGGTGACAATGTGGTGACAGCGCACAACGTGTACAATGCAAGACAATGCAGACAGCAAGCACGCACGTATCAACGCGATATGCGACAGTGGTATTAACGTAAATAATAACGTGCGTGCATGAAGGCACAACCGGTAATGGTCGTGGGGACAACGTGGTGATAGTGCGTATATCACCGCCCGCATCAGTGTTAACAAACGTGGATAGTGTGGTATCAATGGGATAAAAAAGTGCGGTGAATGTACGGGGACAACGTAAGTGGATAGCAAGCGGTGACAATGTGGGGACAATGGTTACCAATGTGGTAATAAACGTGGTGACAATGTGGGGACAATGTGGGACAATGTAGACAATGTGGTGACAATGTGTACTGTGCGCAATGTAGTGACAATGTGGTGATAGTGCAGACAACGGTGACAAATGCGCACGAAGATAGTGTGGATAGTGCAGCACGTAAAGCAACGGCACAATGTATAGTAGCGGTGACAACGTGGGGACAATGTGGCGACAATGTAAGTAATGCGATAGTAGGCACAACGCCGGAAGTGCTAACGTGATCAAAAGTGGTAAAATGTGGGGATAGTGCGTACGTAAGATATGCGGTGACAATGTCGGGACAGTGTGGTGACAATGTAACAACAAGCATCAACGAAGATGAACGTAGTATCAATGTGGCATGAACATAACTTGTTACGGCCCAAACAACCGCCCAACGAACCTTAATCCAGTTATTCGTGATAAAGTCTGAATGGTTCCGTTCTGACTCCATGTAGCCAAATTCCACCGATACCTGTCTCGACGGCGTGCCAATTAATGAATGGTTCGTCCGCCACCGATAGATTCCATCCCGGTCATCGGTAGTATCCCCGCATGTACGGCGACAAACCCCGGTCTTCCCAGCAACCGGCGGGGGCTCCAGCCCAACTGAACAATGACCCAATCACAACTTTATGACCACATCTTGGACATGTATACTTTGGTTTGTTTATTTCTTTCCATATTTAGATTTATCGGCAACCTTCCATCCCAACACTTTTGAATAAGTATTGACGAGAAACGCTTGAGACAACGACAATCTAATAAAATCGAAACACTATCAGCGGTGATTTATCAAGCAAACGGATGGAGTTTTCATACGAGCACTGGCGATTGTATCTCTTGACATACAGCTTTGTTCTGGTAGCAGATAATAGTAGCAACGTTAAACAAATGTATAAGCTGGAAAACAACACCTGATTCAATAGCATTACTCGTGGGTGGGGGTTAGGTTGAAGATGTCATGGCAGGGCGCATTAACTCAGGGTACCTAGAACAATTGGACGATCATAAACTCTTATTTTATTTATTATTTATTTACAATACATACGTTTGTATTAGTTTGCAAATTATTGGCATGTCGCACTCAGCTGTATTGTTTCTCCAAATGAAATAAAAAGAGCTCATTAGTGTGTGACGGTGATGTACCCAGGTCACAGTTGGCTTCCTGAGCCAGAACTGTCAATATCGTCGTCCCCAGCCTGGGGCACTGGCGACACTGTTGGTGGTTCCTGCTGAGGGCAGGAAGGTGCCCAGGGCACACCGGCATACATGAGCGTGACGTCGTATTCAGGTATTTCCCCGCTGCACAGGTAGCTGGAAGAACACCACAGTGGGTTGGGGCCACGATTTGATAATGATTCACAAATGAAAAATACTTTTGCAGAACACTTACTGTCATGCACAGCGCTGACACCTTACTTTGAATTGAGAGAAAACATTAGAAACATTAGAGAAAACACTATCTTTTGATACTTCTGTACTATTTCTTTACTGTCGTAACAGCACGGCGTCAGTGCGATTGGAAGATACAGTTCTTTGTTGTCTACAGAAGGTTATGATCATTGTGAACGGATTCAAATGTAAATTCGGATGAGTCAGCGGAGGCCAATAAAGAGGGAGACAAAGTTTTGTAAGAGGATGCAGACGTATTTACATATAAACTTATTTTTCTACAGCATTCAATGACAAAATCTAAATGAATATGTACTTTTAGATCAGTCATATTGTGTAACGCATTCTGTATGAATCATGCAATAACTATGACTCTTTAAACATTATGCCGTGATCAATGAATGGCAGCGTCTTGTATGCACCAGGGGATACCTGCAGTCTGTAAGAGAACCTACTTTGTATAGTATCTCCTATGTATCAATGCCTTCCTGAACTAGTTCCCAGCTTCTGTTCACTTACATCGCCTGCAGTAAACAAATCACTTACGCATGCAATCCGTCGACTGCATGGAGCCCATCTGCAGCGTGGTATAACCCGGAGGCGAGCAGCTGATGCAGCTTGTCTTGCCACTTGAAGGCTGGTATGTACCAAGCGTACATTTGTTGCATGCTGTGCGGTCACTGTCTGGACGATACTCCCCAGCCGGACATAGTCCTGGAATGCAGTCACACAGATTAAGACATTATCAACTACCATGCCGACATTGTGACAACTGCGTTCATACAAAACTGTACGTAGAGGTAAGTTAACACATTTGCAATGCTGAAAGTACAAGTGTATCACATACTGAGGGGAGGTGAAGATTGGCGTCGAAGTCACCATTGCTGGACTTATGTAACAACGTACAGGTAATCGTACAGGTAATCGTACAGGTAATCGTTCAGGTAATCGTACAGGTAATCGTTCAGGTAATCGTACAGGTAATCGTTCTGTCAGCATTCTAGATGCTGGGGAGTCAGTAATAAAACATACGACTTGATAACCACTTCTTATTTAGAGCATAGAGCGACGTTTCGGTGTAGATTCTCATACCGTTTTCAAGCTAAATGTAAGAGTCTACACCGAAACGTCGTCCTATACAATAAGTATGTTGTTATCCATAAAGCTGTAGGATATATTATTGACGTACATGTCAGTGTATGTATGTATGTCTGTATGTATGTCTGTCTGTCTGTCTGTGCGTGGGTGCGTGCACGCATGCATTGCATGCATGTGTTTGTATGTATGTATGCGTATGTATGTGTGTAATACGTATGTATCTAATACGTATGTAATGTATGTATGTACGCATGTATGTATGTATGTATGTATGTGTGTATGTATGTATGTATGTATGTATGTATGTATGTGTGTGTGTGTGTGTGTGTGTGTGTATGTATGTATGTATGTATGTATGTATGTATATGTATGTGTGTGTGCGTATGTATGTATGTATGTATGTATGTATGTATGTATGTATGTATGTATGTATGCATTTTCTGTCTGTCTATCTCTCTGTCTGTATGTATGTTTTGTATGTATGTATTTTATGTCTGTCTGTATGTATGTGTGCATATGTATGTATGTATGTATGTATGTATGTATGTATGTGTGTGTGTGCGCGCGCGCGTATGTATGTATTTTCTGTCTGTGTGTCTCTCTGTCTGTATGTTTTTTATGTAATGTATTTTGGCGTCTGTCTGTATGTCTTTCTGTCTGTCTGTCTGTCTGTATGTCTGTATGTCTGTGCGTGCGCGTGCGTGCATGCGTATGTATGTATGCATGTATGTGCATGTATGTATGTATGTATGTATGTATGTATGTATGTGTGTGTGTGTGCGCGTATGTATGTATGTATTTTCTGTCTGTCTATCTCTCTGTCTGTATGTATGCTTTGTATGCATGTATTTTATGTCTGTCTGTATGTATGTGTGTGTGCATATGTATGTATGTATGTATGTATGTATGTATGTATGTATGTATGTATGTATGTATGTGTGCGTATGTATGTATGTATTTTCTGTCTGTCTGTCTCTCTGTCTGTATGTTTTGTATGTATGTATTTTATGTCTGTCTGTCTGTCTGTCTGTCTGTCTCTGTCTGTCTGTCTGTCTGTCTGTATGTATGTATGTATGTATGTGTGTCTGTGCGTGCGTGCGTGCGTGCATGCGTATGTATGTATGTATGTATGTATGTATGTATGTATGTATGTATGTATGTATGTATGTATGTATGTATGTATGTATGTATGTATGTATGTATGTATGTATGTGCGTATGTATGTATGTATGTATGTATGTATGGTGTGTATGTATGTGTGCATGTATGTATGTATGTATGTATGTATGTATGTATGTATGGCTGTATGTATGTATGTATGTATGGCTGTGTATGTATGTATGTATGTATGTATGTATGTATGTATGTATGTATGTATGTATGTATGTGTGTATGTATCTGTGTGTGTATGTTGTATTTTGTGTATGTCTGTCCGTATGTGCGTATGCATGCATGCATGCATTTATGTGTCTATGTATGTGTGTGTGTGTGTGCGTGGGTATGTTTGTGCGTATGCATGTATGTGTGTATATATGTTTGTATGCATCTGCGTGTGCGTATGCGTGCGTGTTAGTGTGTACCTCTTGATAACCACTTCTTATTTATTGCATAGAGCGACGTTTCTGTGTAGATTCTCATACCGTTTTCAAGCTAAATGTAAGAGTCTACACCGAAATGTCGCCCTTGGCAATAAATAAGAAGTGGTTATCAAGTGGTACGATTAATGCTTGAGGACTTTAAATTATGAAGTATATGTACTGACATGCTTGTCAATTACCGTTTTATTATTGTTATCATACAATGTTTTAATGCTATATATGTCAATAAATTTTTATTGAAAAACCAAAAACGTGTTTGGTTTTTTGGGTCGGCCCATATGCCTAAGAATATGGCCCTTTTCAAAAAAATTTACGACCCATTGGAGTTTTTCCATCGGCAAATTTGCCTTTTTCCATCGGCCCATTTCACTAGATCCCATTAGAGACAGTTTTACAATAACATTATCAAGAAACAATTTCAGCTGATCCATAGAATACAAGTCCTGCAATATCAATTAACTGGTCATTCTTCTTTGCGATTATTGACATAGTTAGCAAGTATATCGTTTACGTTATACATATTTACAAGTTTCTTACTACAGCCGTTGCATGTAGAACTATCTGAACACATAAATCGATCCTGGCGAACTACAAACATTACTTTAAAAACTGTTATACTTGGCATTACAGAACTTTCCTAATAGGTAGAGGGTTTGTGTAGTCCCTGAACGTTTTAACAAAATTGTCGTTGTACAACTTCAATCATTTCATACTCTCTGAGAGGAAGTTTACACCATACGTTGCGTCCCCAGAGGCCACATGATGAGATTACCCGCTCACAGATACTTGATGTAGATATAGGGCTAAGTCGTTTTACTGTACCATGGATTTCATCTTCAGTAAATGGACAGTGCAATGGCGACCTGATGGTATGTATATCATCCATTGTTTCAATATTAGCAATTCACTCTTTTACACTCTGAGCATTTGATTTAAGAGTCTACACCGAAATGTTGCTCTATGCAATATATAAGAAGTTGTTATCCATGCTCAACTATTGACGTACATGTAAGTGTGTGTGTGTGTGTGTGTGTGTGTGCGCATGCAGACGTGCGCAATATCTATCTATCTATCTGTCTATCTGTATGTGCAGGGGAATGGCTTGCACTGGTCCGGATGTATGCCGGTAGATGGCGCAAGCAACTCTAACACAGTAAGTGGCTCCGAGTCATTATTTTATATCAAGGCAGAGTAACAACAAATACCCTCGATTAACATTTAGTATGACACTGCCCAGGATCCACTAGACCACGTCAGCGGTCAGCTATGGTACACCCAGGATCCACTAGACCACGTCAGCGTCAGCTATGGTACACCCAGGATCCACTAGACCACGTCAGCGGTCAGCTATGGTACACCCAGGATCCACTAGACCACGTCTGCGGTCAGCTATGGTACATCCAGTACTGCAGTTCAACAAATTTTCTCTTACGACATTCAAAGCGCTTATTTCACCAAGGGATGGTTCCAACAGGTATTGTAAGTCACACAAAAAGGCATTGGGAAAGTTACATGTCTGTATGAATGAGTCGATATGGCTAAACCCATTGTTGTCTGTTCAAGGTACGTAGGAGGAATTGTTTCAGGGAGGCATCAAGTCGAGTATGGCTAAACCACTTTTGTCTGTTTAAGGTACGTAGGAGGAATTGTTTCAGGGAGGCATCAAGTCAAGTATGGCTAAACCATTGTTGTCTGTTTAAGGTACGTAGGAAGAATTGTTTCAGGGAGGCATCAAGTCGAGTATGGCTAAACCATTGTTGTCTGTTTAAGGTACGTAGGAGGAATTGTTTCAGGGAGGCATCAAGTCAAGTATGGCTAAACCATTGTTGTCTGTTTAAGGTACGTAGGAGGAATTGTTTCAGGGAGGCATCAAGTCGAGTATGGCTAAACCATTGTTGTCTGTTTAAGGTACGTAGGAGGAATTGTTTCAGGAGGCATCAAGTCGGGCATGGCTAAACCATTGTTGTCTGTTTAAGGTACGTAGGAAGAATTGTTTCAGGGAGGCATCAAGTCGAGTATGGCTAAACCATTGTTGTCTGTTTAAGGTACGTAGGAAGAATTGTTTCAGGGAGGCATCAAGTCAAGTATGGCTAAACCATTTTTGTCTGTTTAAGGTACGTAGGAAGAATTGTTTCAGGGAGGCATCAAGTCAAGCCACCTACAATGTTTACACTATTTTAACTTTTATCATTATTATAATCCTGCGTATATCACAAGAACTGTTGTACTCACTGTAGCAGTCGGTCTCTGCTGCCGACCCGTTGTTGGAAGTGGTGAAGCCAGTGGTGCAGTTGACGCAGGCCTCAGCGCCGGTGTTGGGCTGATACGTTCCCACGACACAGACACTACACTCAGTACGAGAACTCCGATAATTCCCCACACCACACACCCCTGCAATAACACACAAGCAAACGTCTGTGTCACCTGGTCGTGATATCATGAAGTGGTTTGACCCTTACCTCTTTCACGAAACAACACAGGATGCGAGAAACAACATGAAAACAACCCCACAATGACTCAGGGATACAGCTGGATTCACGCAACCTGGCAGGTGTCCGCCCCCCCCCCCCCCCAAGAACATGACATAACAGAACAACGATAGGGCCTGGTATATTTAAATTACATTTTTGACGTACTTAATGCTACACCTTAACATATTGTTCACATCCTGGTGCTGATAACATAGATATCTTATTCACTAACATGTGTGAAAAGGTATACGTGAAAAGCGTCACCGTGAGGATCATCTGTCAAGCGAACACCCATTCGGTTTAATCATATTGTATGTGGCGTGGCAATGGTTACCAGGTTGTCACTTCTAGCAGAATACTTAATCTGGATTCAGTCCTCAACACATGCTGATTCGAAGGTTAAATAATTTCCACAGAAAGAGATATTAGTGTTTTGTTCCAATTTGATTCCCGCTTGGCACTTGGAGTTATTACCACGCCACACAAAGTGCCCCTGAATTACAATATTTCTGCGAGGTGCCATCACGACGCGGTGACATCAACAGTCGTGTTTTCATATTTAGTGGAACGGAACTGGCGTATCACTCTGAAACATACTCAAGCAGTCGGTTTCAGTCGTCGATCCTGTCAGTTTTGTGGTGAATCCAGTGC
>NW_025766375.1:0-44100 GCF_003918875.1 Haliotis rubra | reverse complement strand
TAACCTCAACTTTATGTTTTGAAAGTGTTGGCATATTTACCGGCGGTAAAACTGCAGCTTTGTTTTTGTGATGATAAACAAAGCCTTATAATTCTTCCATCTCGAAGTATTTCAATGCTCTCAAGACAAAAGACTATCTGGTTTGAAAAACGGAACTCAGAATTATATCTATAATAAGTACTAATATTAAACAACTTAGAATGCGAGGTAAACAGCAGTTATACATGGTTTGGAAACTATTCTGTCCACTTCACATTACCTGAGCTGCTTTCTAAAAGCCAGAATGATCAATATTTCATGATACGCTGCTCCAAAGGGATATATGAAGGTGAAGATACATGTTAAGACTGATCTTCAGCGATCCATTATGCTTGTTGCAGCTGAAATGTATGTAGTACGCGGCACCAGACTGGCTGAATGAAGGACACACAGCCATTGAATCCCAGACGCGCAGATCCACCTTCATGCCGTTGATTCACTGGATTATCTCGTCCGGATTTTCCCATTTACAGACGGCGGTTTCGTAAGAACTGGAATACGGGTTGAGAGTGGAACTAAATAAACAAAACAAAACCAGAAAAACTAACAAAACAATAAATGTTCCGGCCGCGACTCCAAACGTAAAATATATAGAAGAAAACGTAAAATAGTCTCTAATATGGTCGATTTCAAATAGAGATCTGGGGTATGCCAGGGGATTATTATCCTCGTTTCCTGCCCATTATCATTAGTACAACGGTGCGTGATTTCATATGCAGGCTGGTGACATACAGTGACAGAACAGTGAAGCGGCATGGATCGTAATCGAATTTGGTACCTTCGTGTGTGTACAAGTATATTAACTCACCCCAAAAAGTCAATTCTGAGCATAAACAGTAAACCGACCATATACCTATTAAGCATCCTGGTCATAGGAAACAGTATCGATGGAACATCACTGGGAATGTGTTCAAAGTCGCCTATGTATCAGCCCATGGTGGTATCGCAACAAGATCGGCTCAGTCGCGCCGCCATCGCGCTGAATTCCTCTGTGAGTAATAAACAATATTCTGAAATATAAGTACTACAAATATTTAAATGGTATATATGAACACAAAAGATGTGATCGTGCCATAAAATAAAACACTCTTTCCCGCAATTCACCAGTATATTTTCTGCGTAATCTATACAAACCTTCTATGTTATACAACGTTCAAAAATACAGAATTGAAACATATCGTCCATAGTCGAAAAGCACACTCCGGCATTACAATGACTTAACATAACATCACTGCCACAGGCTAATCGGCTATCATGTGACTGGACTTTTCTCTTCTTTATTATCAATCTGTTCTATGATTCTGCAATGCTGTTAATTCAACGCTTGGCAAAGCTTTCTGCGCTCTTCTATGTAAGGTTTTATGAGCTTGTTATACAAGCAGAGATTCTTCCATTAAATCCGCGAGCAGTTAGGTCTTATGGATATGTACAGCATTTAGATAACGTTCCAAAATGCAGCGAAGTTCTCCGCTCTGACCGAGATCGATTAAAGTACGGGAAAGTCGCGCCGGTAAACTCTGGCGGCAAAACGTTATCGCTACGCAAAATCGAAACAGTGTCGCAATGCCTTTCGGGATATTTTCTGAAGTGAAACCAGTAATTCCATTCTGGGATGAAAGATGCTTTAGCGCGATGTGTAGACTCGCCGCGAATAAAAGAGTAAAGAAGCAGGTTAATATATTGAAATGGATTTTGTTAAGCTTTGACTCAAACGCCCGCTACTTTCAAATGCGCGGCAGAGGTACTGCCGGGCCTCGGCTTCGGCGAACTCTGTGTAGAGGAGTGAGTCGGTAGTGTAGGCCAAGTTATAAAACAACACACAATAACCTGGAACCTCTGCGCCAGGGACCGCAATCTGGCGTACACATCCATAAAGTAAAGCGTTAGCCATATGTCGTTGACATTATATTTGTCTCTGAATTCCCTAAATTGGTGAGCAAAATCCGTTTTCGGGTGCGTGGCGACTTAAACTGGCTATGTTGCATTTACTACTACGATATGTCGAAAAAACAAAACACAGTGCCGGCCGGTAATTATCTATAAGATTATATCAAATCCAGGTCACTCTTTATACATTTACAATTTTCCCTCTACAAGGGTGCCGTTCGCAGCTTCCTACTTCTGGTGCGTTCCATTACGCGGTCAATACAAAGTGGTAAACCCAACTCTGCCTTATCGGTCATGTATAAGGTCACTTCAGGCAACGAAGCAACCTTAGATAAGTGTTCTCATCATCGCGTATTATCATTGCGTCAAAGTCTTTTGATACATTACGCCAATACACCTTTTTGGAACACCTGCGAAGCTATGGATGTTTGCGAATGCCAGTTTACCTACCGGTATGCTCGTGAAGGGCGCATCAGCCAGCTGATCGGCGTTTAAGCAGTAATGTTCCATTTCTTCGTCCCTAAATAATTCAGGCGTGCAAGGGACCAGTTAAATCATCACCGAAGCGCACTTTTCGAGCCGGACGCCATATTCCAGAGCATCTTTGCGTTAACTGCAAACCATTTCTTTGCAAAAGTGGGATATATTTTAAAGGACTTCGACAGGCGTTTTGAATTTTATCTTGATTGAAATATGTCCGTGAATGAATCTTCTAAAGCCTTCAAAGCTGAAACCGCAGTGGTGAACGCCCTACCAAGCGGTAAGAAGTTCCATCGATGTGTGGAACCCATTTCGCTGGCTACACCAGATGTCGTGTATAATTCGCAGGAGTGAGCATATTAACTAGCCATACAAAGCATAATTCAACACCGCAGCAGTTTTACGTGTCTCTAAACATGTAGATGTACCCGTCTATAAAATGGCAGCTTCATGCCCATGCCAGGTTCTGCGTGGCTTCGGTGGAAAGGGGTCGAGCGTGGCAGTGTGCCGAAACGGTTAACGAGTCCAACGGATTTGTATGTAGGTATGGTAGAGCAGAGTATGTGATTTTAAAACTAGTATTAGCTATATATATCCCCGCCAGCCCGCAATATTGAAGTAATGCACAAAAAAGAAAGAAGAAACACAGGCACCGTGCCCACACGATTGTAATCATCGGCTGAATAATTTCTTGGAAGCATCCAGTGTAATATCTGAAGTTTTCTTCGCTTCTGGGCATTACTAACTCGAACACCGACAGTAACCAGGTATTACAAAAAGTTAACCCCCATCCTTGAATCAAACACACGTCATTGGCGGAAAATTACAACCTTTCAAATCAAACCTTGTTCCGAATCGACATCCGGGGTACATCCAACAATAGGAGGAAAATCCCTACAGGATGGAATGAATTTGGTTCAGGTGAACTTTACTCATTACGCAGATCGCAGAAAATAATATACGCTCATACACAGATATTACACAGTAAGGAAAAACTACAATATTAGTAGTAAAGTGAGTGTGGCGGTTAATCAGTTATCAAATGAGACTTCTATTGAAAAGCAATTACTAAAAAGTTTTGAAAATGAATAGGTAGCAATCATGATCCACGTGGTGAAATAATAGAAGTTCCTGTCATACCTTCCAGCTTACTTATTTCCAGCACCGGATGGCATGGCATACCAACAGAAATGCTGAAACACTATTCACCGTCTTCATAATTTTTCTATAAAGTGAAGTTAGTGACTTTAAAACTAATGAAAATTTCGTTTCACCCTAGCAGAGGCACCATCCCTAATGGCAAGGATCAGTGGCTCCGTGGATTAAGTTTCATCAAAACACCGCCAGAGGAGAGGCACTGCAGCACAGATCTGACAAAGAAAGTGTCGTTTCTACAACGATGAAGGAAGGCGTGCTCTCACTTGTAAAGATGTACACATCCTTCCGCACTGGGGAATTTTGCCGCAGAATTTCTATTAAAAGCGTCGGGCTTAAAAATGGTGAGATGTGGTCTGTAATACACCTCACCCTCCAACTCTCTGAACGGCCCGGAATGTACTGATTTTGGCATCTTCATGACGGTTGGTTGTATAAGGTTGCCACCGCCCAGGCACTGTTGGCAGATGGTACGGGATCTGCTGCATGATGATCAACCTATTCCTGTGTCGTCCGTTGATTGGGACAAATATTATCGTACCCAAAGTGCCGGATCTCTCTGCAAACCATCTTTGAGTGTTCTGGACTCCAAAAATAAAATCGAAGCAAATGCTCCTAACCTATAGAAATGGTGGAGCTCTGTTGGTGTGAAGGGAGGAAGTAATTCACCTGGAGATGTTTTTCTGCCGGAAGGTGAGATCAAGTCCAAGCAGCAGGTACTACCATAACAGACACTAGCTTGTCGCGTGGGCAAATCCTGCAAAATTGGCTTTTTCAAACTGCAGAAAATTCAAAAAGACGCAGCGAGGGTTGCGATCCTGTGCATTCCCTAGCAGTTTTACGTGATAGCATGCGTCAGAAGCGGTCGGTTCTGAATAGAGTAAAGTGATCGAACCTTTAGCCTGGATATGTGGGATGGACCTTATGTATTCATGGAACCCATGGCCATCCTGGGTGGTGATGTCCGACACAAGAGGTTCGTATTTGAGATCAGTGTCAGCTGTCTTGGGAAGCAGTAAGAAAGGAAAAGGTGTACAACTCCACTAGCTTACAGTGCCTTCATGAAAAGAAACTTGCAGAAAGAACAAATATTCAACACTCTCAGATGATGTGATTCAAAGATTAATGTGTATTTGTACAGGGCAACCTTTTAAGCCAAACATTGCTCTGAGTTTGTTGGTAAGATCTGCAACCTGGTTTCATCTGCATACGGACTCACAGAAGTTGGGTATGTATCAAGCTATATTTGTGTGAGAAGGAGGAAGACTTCGGGAAGACAATCTGGTTGGAATTAGCTGTCACATGGAGGTGAAAGTGGTAGATGAACAGTTTGAAGAGCTTGGACCAGACAAGGACGGACAAGTTTTTGCTTAGTGGAGATTACTGTATGTTCATGGATATATCAACAATCCTGAAGCTTCAAAAGCAGCCTTTACAGATGACGGATGGTTGAAAACAAATGATGGACATTTTCTGATGAGCAAGGGCGTCTCTTTGTCGAGGGAAGACAATCAGATGCCATTATGCATGGAGAGTACATCATATACCCATCCCTGGGTTGAAGAAGTTGAGAACATGTCCATTATGTTTCTGAAGTCTTGGTGGTCCCGTTCTTCAAAGGGACTTGTATCATGAGAGTCTGTGCCTGTATCATTCCCAAACCAAACATGGATGTCACCACCAAGATGATCAAAGATTACTGCGATCCAATGTTTATTTCTGATTCTCTTACATGAAATGTCTGCCAAAACCAGCCTACTATGTTCTGGTGGAGAATTTCCCTCTTAGACCAACAGGGAAACCAGACAGGCGGGCATTATCAGAAATAGCTGCAAAATGACAACAAGAAGCTAACATTTCTGTCATCGAATTCGCACCGAGTGACCTCAAGGGCATTTGAATCTCTACATGTGACACTTCACAAAAAAGAATGGCGTTTGGATTCAATATGTTCTGGTGGATATTTCCTGAAAAGCAAAACCCTAATTCCTGACCAACTGGCACCATTGGGCTGAAAAGGCAGAGACTACCGTGCAGCAAGGGTATAACATTAACACTTTTCGAAAGAGTACATTAATTAGGCTAGTAAATTATTCTCCATATATACAGTCAAAAACGAAAAATATATTTGGGAATACACCTACGCGGATTTGCTACAATAAAATGATATATTATCACGCAGTAGTACCAGAAGTATATATTGCTGTTGGATAGCCAAATCCCTTACATGAAATATGAATCTACAAAAACCTACCCTACATAAGTGTATCATGTTTATTTCATCTACGATTCATGGTGAAACGGGGTATTTAAGTAGACGTTTATATTGATGTCAAAAAGAGAAATGTACAGAATTTTGTTGCTAATTAAAATAGTCAGGATAGTCTTCTATACAACGGTTTTGTCTTATATCCCTCTTAGATTTTGCCATATTTTACATTTTGTTAACATTGACTGTATCGCCGCAGATGTTTGTTCTGCTGGTATTTTATTAACAGATAATCATTGTTCAAATTCATTATTATTGTTTGTTACTTTAATTACTTATCATCAGCACGATAGTAGTATATACAATGGGGCTCCTGGATCACTTTCAACCAAAGCCTCTGCAAAGCCTTATTTGGTAAATAAGGCTTTTGTCGGCCCTTAGCCTTGCTACCATTTCCCTACTATGAAAAAGTTTGGGCCAGATAGCGGTTCTGGATCACTTTCAACCAAAGCCTCTGCAAAGCCTTATTTCTTACAAGTAAGGCTTTGGTCGGACCTTTAGCTCTTGGCTGCCATTACCCTACTACAAAAGTTGGGGGACCTCCTAGCCGCGCTACCGGGGGTATGGCTGAGTAATGGGACACCGCTTTATGCTGGAGGTAACACTGTACCCGTGCGGTACGATCCAATAATTCTTCTCTCAAACCCCTACCTGGCCCATCCTCAAGTAGTACAAGTTTGGCTCGTCTGCTTTGATGTCCACTTTATCTATGTTGTAGTTTTGACTGACCATATAGGATCGGTGGCTCGCTTACGGCTATCACCCTCGTGTTCCCCGGCTGGTATAGATACCTCACTAGGGCCCTATCTGAGTATCTGTTTCTCCTTCCCCACGCAATGGAGCAGCCGACTCTGCACACCTATTGATTTTAGTTTTGATAGCGTCTGCCGGTTTCTTATCAGTGAGCCGGGTTTGACTTCATGGTTGATTGCCGACACCACCTTGGGTAACCTCGCTGACCCATTCAGTCGATGCGTTTTCCGGGTTACCATCTCCCTCGCGCATACTGATGGCGAATAATGCGGCTCAGCCAAAGGTCCTATTAAATCTCTCAACTATGGCTTGGCTGCGATGGGCCCGACCGTGCCACGCCTGACCTTTGTATCGTGTTTGGCTAGCAGTTGTGACACGGCACCCATGAACTCCCGTCCGGGTCAACTTGCAGCTCTGTTGGCCACGTCAGCGGACTGCGTTTGTATATGCGTTCGAATCCTCTGGCTACCTGGGCGAATCTTTCAAGCGGTCAAGGGTTCCCGGCTTCCTTTAGTAGCGACTGGCTACGTCCACTCTGGTTAAGGCATACCTGTACCTCTTGTCGTGGGGTAGGAACAGTAGGTCTGCCTGGTGAGGCGCTATTAGGTAATGTTAATACCGAACCCTCCTTCTAGGCACGTAGCGTGGTGCCGGTAAATAGATCTGCCACAGGGCTTGTTTTCAAGCCACGCTTTGGCCTCCTCGGGGGTACTTCCGCGCCATTTTAGCTAAGCTTATCTACAGCACTAGCTCCTTTCCAGTACCCACGCGGGCTGTAGTAAATAGCCTCAAACTTTCTCTGGTTTCGTGACATGTCTTGGTTCGAATTTTCTCATGCCCATACGCGTGCGTGTTTTATCCCATCAATAGCTATCAACGTTTAGTGTCCATAGGTGACAGGGACGTCTTGTTTATAGTCAGTCCGTATCTTATGCCCATCACTTCTAAGCGTGTTCATTTTTTATGCCTAAAGGTACGGGTCTTGAACAGGGCTTCCTTGAATCTGGCGTGTTTGATGTGTTGTTTCACCACATACTTCTTAACACCCTTAGCCTTCGGATTTCACCATTGTCGGCCTTTCAGTATGGAGTACATCTTAGGCCTCAACCCTATGTACTCGGCTGTGGGCGTGCCAGCACACTCGTCCTTCATCTTACCTAGGACCTTTTTATTTACCGTACTGTGTATGGCATGGCCCTTAGGGTAGTCGCTGGTGTCATACAAATCGAGTGGTTTTTTCTATGTCCTTGTACACGTCCTCGGTTCGAATCTCCATCAGCAGGAATCCCGTGCCAGTGTACAGAACTTCACACCTGTCGTCGTACTGTTTCTTGAGCTCGTTGTAGTAAAAGTCGTACATCAGGTGTTTGGATAAATCGAGGATGCTCATCCCAATAAACAGGCCGGTTGAATTTTATGCGGCTTTTCTTCATGTGTAGGGCAACTAGGTCATCGGTGAATATTTTGCTACGGTTGAATGCAGGACTGGCTATCAGTCTCCTGAGCTTGTCTTCCTCATTCGACGAACCAGCTTCCGCGGTCACGGCGTTTCCTCAGGATAGGTTCTCCATAGTCTTACCAAACACCGAGTTGTTCATGAGCTTATAGAGATTTTTCCTCAAAGTCACTGGTGGCAAGCTTTCGGAGGTCTGTGTTCATTCTGATGTAAAGGCTCCATCCAGGGGCTCTGGGTGAACACGAGCACCCTGTGTATTTTGGTCAGCCTCATACCCAACGACAGGTACAGCTGTAGGTTCTGATAGTGAACGATGTACTTGGTCTTATTCATTAAGTTGGGCACGAGTTTTTCAACGTCTGTCCACCGCCCACCTAACAAGTTATGTTGGTATTCCAGACATCCAGTCTGGGTTAACCCTCATACGTTCGGGGGCCAGGGGTAGCTGTTGTGTGATGTGTGTAATGCCTTGGGGTATTCCAAGTCAACCTCGAGGATATAACCTTTATTCGAATCTGGTGCGATGCTCATAACATCGACCTCCTGTGACGCCCATTTCAGGAACCCCCTGTGGGTAGATACTGGCTCATGGCCCAGCCATACAGGTTGTTGGCGTCGAGGTAGAGAATGTGATTGGTTGGCTTGCTAGGGTCGGTAGCCCTTAGCGTATTGATTATTTGCTTCGGCGTGCTCGGCTTGGTTGCCATGGAGATCCCCACCTCGCAAAGCCTTTCTCAATGAATAGGTGCATGTCGCAATCTGTAAGCAATTCCAACTTAACTCCGGTCTTTTTTTAAGCAAGGCATCCCGACAGACCTGGGCTGGTGTAATACCAGCGCAGGGTCGAGTTTATGCTGCAGCGAAACATGTCTAGCCTAAACGTCTCAAATCTCAAACACGTCGGCTAACAACAGTACATCTGTCCTCAAGTACAGGTCATGATAATCCCCAGGTTCTTACAACCCAGGTTTATTCCATACATTAATAGCATGTGAGTAATCATCTTGGGATATTTCCGAGTCTGTCAGATTGCTGTAAAATTCTCTGATGGGGGTAGTCTGGTCTCGGTGAACTTGACCCAACTATCCATGTACTCATTAGAGGTACACCCTTCCTCATAAAGCAGGGGTCTAGTCTCCGGTGTCTGTGTATCGGTCGGGTGATGGGAAGGTATCGTTGGCCTTGACCAGACTGTCTAATGAAGACAATAGAAATTGTACTGAATCTATGAACCTAAGGCCGTTTTAAGCTGAAGGAGATGTATCTCTCTCCATGTTGTTGGGGATGCACGTTATATTACCATCGATTTTCGCGATGGCCTGCATGATTAAGTGAAGTCGTACCCTCTCAAGTTGTGAAAGACAACAGGGATGTTTATTGTCTTAGGGTTGATTCTAAGCTTGAGGTTACACGTGCTGTGAGCCGCGCCTCTATACTTACCGGTTACGTGGCAGTGATCTCTCACCGAATCACCATTCGAGTGGTGAGTCACACACGTGACAGTTAGTGCTACAGGCGTGAGCTAGCCTGTCGGCTCGGGTCATACGCATTGGAGCGACTCTATACAGTGCATTCCTAATAATTTTTTCTTCCTCCTGCAAACACTTTAGAAACCTTTCAGCCCAGCGTCAGGGCCCCTATACACTACGGGAGCTTTCGTTTCCCCATCACAACGGACGACAATGTATCAAAACCACAGGCTTCATGCTCTTATCATGTTTTGTGGGTGAAGCTCTCACCTGTGGGGAGCCCGCCGCAATGGGGTATCCCAACAACTTTTAACCAAGGCTTCAAAGTCGGCGTATATGATATAAGGCACGAACATTTTGGTTCTTGTGGTTACCGAATTTTAGGATATTGTCACCTTCTTTAGGCATGTCAGCTTCGTATAGCCGTCTGCCCTACACCTTGGCAATCCTCCCGGTGGGATTCTAATAAAATCAGCTCGTTATTGTGAAGCCATGTAGGCACCGTTCGCAGAAGTGGGTCTTTTCTCTGTGTGCCGATTGGTCATACAACAGCCTGCTAAAGTGTTTTATCCAAAGCGTAGTGGTACTTGTCACCTCGCTGGATCATGAATATATATTGATAAGGGGGTTTCCCCAACACTTGGGGTCCCCCAACACTGAGGCTGACCCTGTGCACTATTGTTGTGTTACCTTCGTGCCCAAAGACATTTATAGCTAGATTATTCTGTTTTCTATTTTAGTTATCTGGGATATGGGGGTGGGTTCATCTATACCATCCCAGTTGAGGCCATCGTCTTGGGGATAACTAGAAGGCCTGTTCGAATTAGTGTCAGCTGGAAACAAGGCTGACCTGATAGCTAACCTCAAACAATCGTCTCCTCTATTCCTGACGTTGACTATGGCATGTTTTTCCTATAGTAGGGAGGCAAGTCTAGGTATGACCCGCCTCTGAACGGCACGTAGTTAGCTATGTCTAGATAGACATTATCGATTTTATCTACAGTCCACCCGGACCCCAAGTGTGTGTAGCGTTCTAGGTATTCTCTTATCTGCTGAAAACTAGTATCGATTGATGCGTCAATGGTCTCTATATGGGTCACGACCTCTTGTTTACCCCGGAAGTAAGGCTGAACGTACTCAGTGACACCTCCCCCCACGTTCTTATCGAGCGACATTTTACACTGTGATTTGGAATTTGATACTTCCTAGACTGGCTAGTTCCTGGTTGACCTTATCAGCTATCAGAGGCTTGAGGTCTGTAATGTCAATGTTCCTATCAACATGCATACGCCAGCCTCTCAAATAGTTGCCTACAGCGCGCTCAGTGGGTACGAACTGTAGGTCGACAGCTCTATTCTGTCGTAATAGTTCTACAAGCTGTGGTTTCCTCATTCCGGAATATCCCCCTAACCCCAAATCACGTGCCTCGGTTTTCAATTGTTTTACAGTGGGAGGTTTTGCTACGGGGGCATGTGATAACAATGCGATTAACCCGGCTCTCCCCAGGTTTGAATAACCCGTGAATCCAAGCTGTTTTGCTTGAGCTTTTAATTCTTTTACCGTAGGAGGGGCTTCTAAACCTAGTAATCTCAACAATGCTGGTTTTCGCATGCGAGAATACCCGATCACGCCTCTCTGTCTTGCGATTTGTTTGAGCTCGCGTATAGTCGTCATAGTTGCGTACACACCTAAGAGAACCAATGTCTAATTGGGTCACAGTAAAGGTAAAAAATCAAGATACACCTTATCGATTATTCCCTCAACCCACCCGGAATATGCGCAGCATAGTAGGGTGTTTTGTATTACTTGCAACGAGTCCCCAACATATATCTATATCCCCATGCACATCTACTCGCCCACCATCAAAGTAATTCCAAGTGTGCCCAGCCCATGGCACATCAAACCCTACTTTTACCATGATTGTAAACGAGCACCCCTTATATACTTCACTAATAATCATGGGTTTGAGGACACTGATATCTATACTTTTCCCCACATCCATCTGCCAGCTTCTCAGGCAACCTTCCCTGGGCTCAATTTCCACAAACATAGCTATACGTATGTGTGTATAATCTCTAATTGGGATCTATCTTGAGAAGTCGCCTACGTTCTTTTATGTAGGGCTTTTTATTCTCGTAGATGAGGTGATGTCTGACTACGTTCGCCCCGTGAGCTTTACATAGACAGTAGTGCCCTTTAACCCCTATACCGCACACAGAACACACGTAGTTAGGGCTTCCCATGTGGAAACAACAGTACCCCTGAGTCCTGCATTTCCTACCACAGGCCTCGGTCTTCCCCATAAGTATGTATTCGCATCGGTATGGAGCAGGTCTCATGTTTAGCATACTTATATGGGTATTTAGTCTAATTGTTTCGCAACCAATGCAGTCGCTGCTATACCCAGCGCTATGAAGCCCAGTTCACGGTCCATTTGCCTTTGATGGTGTGTGGTACTGAGCGAGTGTGGGTTTTATTGAGTGGTTTGCAACCGTTTACCAGTTAGTAAGTAGTATTCTTTAAGCTGCGTCGTCAACATCGTGGAATGTTTGAACGGCATGGTTTTCACGCCTGAGTTGTTCGTTAATGTAATCGATCCTCTGGAGGCGTTTTTTAGCGTACTCGGATTGGGCAGCCTGTAATTTCTCAATAGCGAGATTATGCCGCTTTCTTTCTTCCTGTATTTCAGCCGCGTGTGACTCTCGTAGTTTCGAGAAGAGGAAATTACTCCCGGAAAATGCCAGGGCATTCACTAACGCCCCACCGACCATCATAGCTATCGTGGCCATCCTATATTTACTTCATAATATTTTCAGGTAGTATCCCTTGTTTTACTAGGATGTCTTTTGTAGCCATTGCCATACCAAGGTTCATTATGAGCATACCCATATCCTGCAGGTTGAAATCTAGCTTGATAGTCGGTTGTTTAAGCACCATTTTGGTCAACCGAGCGTATCCTACGGCTAGACTGGCGACCACTGTGGCGTGGTATGCGTCGTTGACGAACGTTTTCCCCTCAGACATTATGTATATGATATAAAATATTAAATTATAACATGATATGCGGGTCGACCTCTAATTGGGGGAGAGGGTCTCCCTCCCCGGAATCCTTAGGATTCCTGTGTGGGTTTCCCTTCCTGTGTCGTGTATATAACCACGAGATAGCCACGGCAGCAGTTGCGCATACAACTAACAAGAGACGCTCCGGGTGAGTCACCCTGATAATTTTATGTTGGTTACACCACCGTTTTTTACCAGCAGCTACTCTCTTAGGATTCTTCTGCCTGGTTACTGTTTCCCCCAACTTTGGGGTTTCCGCCAGTTGTGGGGTCTCCTCCAGTTGTTGGGGTTTCCCCAACGTGGGGGGTTTCCTCCAGGTGTGGTGTCTCCTGTGCATCCATCTATACTATTATTATTATTTTTCCTCTCAAATTGACAATGCTTTGCCGTGATAATTGCCGCCGTCACCGGGGCTAACAACATACCATATTTGTGGTACAGCTCGCAGCTAATAGAGCTCAAGGCGTGTTCGATAAAAGGGTCTTTCTCAAGGTCTTCCCACAGGTAAAGCCGGCGCTCCGGGGGGATGGGAAGAAAGTATGCCGCAATACCAGTGTATATCTGGGTCATAGCCGATCCTATTGTCTTTGTCATCTCTGCTCCGAGCCGGGACTCGTATCTAGCGTACAGCTTATCGATTTCTTCGGCTGTCATTTTGTGAATTTTATCCGGAGTGTACTCCCCAAAGTAATGTTTGGCTTTGCCACCAACAGCCAACGCCACCAGTTTCTCTCGCTTGTCATCATCCACCTGTGGTGATTGGGGTACCAACAATTGTTCGAGCAATTCCTCACACTCCATCTTATAATGTAACAAGTAAGTTTTAGTTTTAACTATATAATACCCGATGCAGGCAAAACACAGGGAAATGAAGGTTAAGTTGCACACGACGAACACTTCAAATACCATAGCTATAACTAAATGCTAAGCTTTTGCTAAGCTTTGCTAAGCATTGCTAAGCATTGCTAAGCTAAAACACCCTATATGCTACTGGTTGGTCGGTCTTGAGCACGAGCTTAGCATGTTTAGTTTCAGCGAGCTGTTTCTTCACCCGTTCCCGTTCTAATTTGCTCATCACATCGTTCTCTCTCAAACACTCCTCGAACGAATCCCTGTCCTTGCAGTGAAATAAGGCCACCCATCGCGTCTGCTCCCTGAGGTCTTTCAACACCGAGTTGAACTTCTGCGTTAGTACCCATACGCTGTGATTTGCGTGTCGGCCGGAGAAGGCCAGGTACGATAGCATGTCTCTCTTTTTTTGTTATCTCACGATTAGCGCTGCAGTCGTCCAGTATGAACAGTGTAGACTCCCCTTTAAATTTCTCGTGAAGAGCTTTCAAACAGTCCTGTAGGCGTGTTCCCGGGTCGACTTTGTGTACGTCCGGGTCCGTCATCACCCAAGGTCTTTCCGTGTACGTTTTATTCATGCTCAGAGTAGGGCACATGATAACGATGTTATCAAACACATCCCTGTAGTACCCCTCCAACATATCCAACACGAAAACGGTCTTCCCACAGCCCGTCTGCCCGCACACTATGGCGCAGTGTGGGTCGCGGGGTAGCAATAGCTTGCTGGCAGGCAGTGGCTTGCCGCCAGGCAAATCAGTAGATGGCTTACCGCCATCAGTAGATGGCTTGCACGAATCTCCCATTGTCTATATTAAGTTGCGCGTCCATAATAACGTACAGATATAATTTCAACTTACCAGCGGGTTGAGCCTTCTTGGTAATCTGGATTGTTATCCCCTCGCTGCCATTGTCTATGCGACGGCCGCTACCGTGCAGTTTATCGTCATCTGTGGATCGCATGTCCAACCATAGGGCATACTTGGTGGTCAGGTATTCACCGATCTTCACGGAGGATAGGTCCAGGTCCTTGGTTATGTAATGTTGTTTGCTCGGTAGCTTTTTTATCTCATCCCACTGCTGGTATGGCCTCATACCATGACTGAACAGCTGGTTGGGCACGCCCTCGATGGTCACTTCCACCTTTTCAATCTCGGGGTTGAAAAACTTCTCGCTGTCCCTCCGGAACGGGTAATCCTCCACGGGGACGACCAGGATGCCTTTCATCGATCGCGCCGGCACGTTCAGGTTGATATTCCACACAGTGTCGCTCTTATCTCGCACGACTGATCTATGCCTCAGCACGCGATCGTACAGGATGGCCATCTTCCCAGAGTACTGGCTTCGAACCTGCCTGGCCAGCTCCGGGCTAGTGACCATGTCGAACTCCAGAGAGATGTTGTCTATAGCGTAACTGGCCTCATCACCGTTCGGCGTACGCACTACTTTGCTGTAGTCGTTAAACGTTAGCTCGTATTCAAGCCTATCACCCAGCGGCCTGGTAAAACGGCGCGCGTGCCCGTGGCTTAACAACTTCGAAGTCGGCGGCGCGCAGAACCGGTTCCCGCGACGCAGCAGGCGATGGCCTTTTCACCGTCCGTGATCTTGTCTAGCTGGTCTTGCGTGAAGGCATACCCTATGCGCGACCTAGTCGATTTGCTGATACCCTGGTACACGTCATTGACACGTTCTCCCTCGCTTTTCCAGAGATCCCCGTAGCAGTGAAACACGTCGCTGTCGTCGATGCTCAGCACCTCGTTACCGCTGATCTTGATGGTGGTTTTCTTGATGATGGCTCGACCTACGTTCCGCACTAGCTCACGTTTGTCGTTGGTGGAGGTCAGCGTGAGGTTGAACGCCAGTCGAACCGTGCCTGGTACAATGAGGTCATTCTCGCCAAGGTTTGGGAATCTAACCAGCAGCGTTTGGTTCTGGTCTATCTTGCTGGGATTGTTGGTGATGGTCACCGACTGGCGCACGGCTCTGGCACCTAGTGGCTCTCTTGATCTTCGAAAAGGATCTAGTTTTCTACCGTACATTGTTATATAAATGAAATATATTTTAATACTAAATAATGGCCGAGGACATACCTATGGATGATATGTGGGATGATAGTGCCCAGGCATTCGACGAGCAGGAGACTTCATTCACTACCTTTAAGTACTGAACTTATACAGCCAGCTGTCAACGATTATTACAAGCGCCAGTTGAAAATAGAGACAACATCAAGCCGTTGGGAAGGGACTATTCCAAGTTTACAGTCGATAATAAGGGCACGCTGCGATTGAAGGCTTACCGGAGATCGATCTCATGAATAAGCGCCGAGAGAGGCCAGCTTGCTTTGTCAACACTCACCAGTCGCCATGGGGTCAGCTGATCCGTGATGAACTAGGCTTCATAGATTCACGGTAGCTGCGGTCAAAGCTTCCCCGAAGGCCGTCAAGATCTGCAAGCAGCCAGGGCCAATACTGGGGGATGCTAAAGAAACGTCGGACAGTATCGAAAAACTATTGACCACGTACCATGACAAACCCTTGCCGGTCTCGAATTTCCCCTGAGGGAACTGCGCGAGGCCTAGAACGAAGCCTGAAACATGTACGCGGAGAACTCGTGAACAACATGGGGAAACTTAATGAAATCGATGAGCACATCGCTCGCGAGAAAATAAAACTCACCGAAGCGGATGGTGATATGAAACGTCGTATCGAGGAGAGAATAAAAAACTTGGAAGACGAGAGACGGACTCGGTTGGAATCCGCTTCCTCTAACCGGGAAGCGCTCCGATCACAGATCAGTAGAGTACGGGAAACCATCGATCGAGTCCTAAATGAAGACACCACGCTAGCTGACAGGATTCGGATCCTGTTCCGAGAGCAAGGCATCACCATCGCCAGCATTCTGACTGCATTGGGCTTCATCATATCAACCCTGGTGGTGTCATTGACGCCTGCCGGCGGCGGTGGGGGTACACCCACGCCTGCACCAAGTGGTGGGGGTGTCAAAGAGTGGATAAAAAAACTCGGGGAGGCCCTGGCTAAACTGGCTGGTAAGGCTGCCGAAGCCCTACCCGGCATCCTGGGTAGCATCGTCTCGTGGCTGCTGGGTGCTCTGGCTAAAACTGCCACGTGGCTTAGTCAAAACCTGTGGGCAGCCATTGTCGCCATGGTGGGTTTGGTGTACGTAGCGGCTAAGAAATTTTTAACCAAATAAGCCCCAAAGCTACCCCACCAACCACCAGGGCTGTTTTACGATCGATGTGCTGCTGATTGGATTGTGGGGCCACCCCCACAGGGGGCGTTGGTTGAACCCTAGGCTCCGGGGGTGGCGCTACTATACCCGTTTCACCGGTTGTGGGTGGTGGGACGTGGGGGACGTTGACATCGAGGTTGATGCCCAACTTTTGGTCCGCTGTGGCTACAACTATTTCGTTGTTGTAGCCCACTACTTTTTTTACCCTCAGTTGCATATCACTCGGAGCCATGTACAGCCCCACATCGAAGACGTAGTCGACTTTCGACCTGGCATATTCCAACACGTCTTGGTAGCGTTTGATGGCACTCGGGAGATCAACTGGAGCATTGATAGCATCCTCTACGTTGACAACGAACTGTTTCTGAGCGTCGTAAGCAGTCCCCTTACCGATAATACTGGAACGCGTTTGCGTCTGCGCACCCAACACCGCCCACACGTACGTTCGAATCGAGTCGTTTAAGCGTTCAGTGCCGGCACGAGTAAACCCTTTCGACGTGTCCAACATAAACTTTTCCCAGTCATCCGCTGCCCCTCCCTGATCAAACCTCCAGACTCTGTACTCCTTGTTGGCATTGAAAGCCATGTAACGGTCATCCCACTCGTTGGTTGTGAAGAGATGATACGACTTGTATCCCCAATCTTTCACCAGCAGTTTGCTGGCTTCCACAAAGGGGCATTTGGTGAACGATGGGGATACCCAACCCGTGGTTCGGCCCCGGCAAACGCCAATCCGTCTTCGGGTTTAGTTCGAATTCGTTGCAAATACGTTCGTAGGCCCGCCTATCGTACTTGTTGTTTAATGGGTTCCATGCATTGTCCTGTGGGAGCGGGACGCTGATTTCTTTAAGGATACGCCTGACCTGGTAGTACACGTGGAACTTGAACACAGACTGACTCAGCGGTCCCCGCCGAGTGTCGGTCAATGTCACACCACACCCGTTGTAAGCGCCACCACGGCGAAGTTGACTTGATTCTGCCAGAACTGCATCGGGTTGTTGAACCAAGCATGAACTACCTTAGCGTTAGTCACCGAAAATTTATACAGGCTGAACACATCTAAAAGCTGGGCGTTGAAATACATCCCATCAGCAACCGCGATCTTCATGGGTGAGAAATCTATGCCCAGTTTAGGGTAAAACACTCCAGGGGAGTACGAGGATGCTCCTCCTTGGGAATACATTTTAAAACTATTATATAATGAGCATATATACTCTAACATGTACATAACACTTCCAGGAATAACGAACGGTGAGGCCATTCAGCTGGCCTTAGCGATCGATAATACGTCCTGTCAACTCGAAGTCGCTCTCTGCGATATCACCTACCTACCGCAATGGACTAACATCAACGCCAGCAACAATAAGCTGTTCGTTAGTGGAACTTCGCAGCCAGATAACTGGCGGCTACTACGGCGTGTGCTCGCTAAGCGATGAGGTCTTCAAACCCCTGGGAGCCGAACTCAAGATGAGCGACTCAAAGCGGCACAGTGGTGTTAATCAACAACGGAAGAAACTCCTTGAGGCTCGGCCGGCCATTGGCGAAGACACTCGGTATGTCACCTGACGAGATAAAACCAACAACAACCGTCACAGGCACGAAGTTACCCGACCTAGTACCGTACCGAGAGCTGTACATTCATCTAGGTCAGGTGAGCACAACGTACAACATTCAAGGGGTCACCCTTCCACTATACTGAGAGCCGCGGTGCGGTGAAAGCGGAGAAATACAGCGACGGTAGAACCGAGTCGTTTTCACCGCGGCAGTATAAAGAGGTTGACTCAGGGCAACATACCTGAGCTGATAATATCGGTGTTAGATATAAATCATTAATCCCGTGAATATAGGATACCTCAACAGCGCTTCACATAAAATGACCAGCGCACAAGGGCCGGGGTGAAAAAATGCGTCAATGTGGGGATCTCCGACCTCGGGGACACCACCAGCGGTTTGGCGCTCGGAGTAGATGGTAAATTATGCGCCTTGCAACTGAAAAACAACATTTACAAACGCGTTGAAGTCCCCTCCGGTGGAGCCCTAGGTGATATAGTAGATACCTCAAGAGCGGTAGTCAACACTAAGTACACCCTAGTCACCACCGGTGATGATAAATGGGTAATATACCCATCGTTCGGTAAACTGTTCGACTTAGGCGATGTTGAGAGCACTACCGTCGCCCCGAAACAAACCATATACACTGCGTCTTCACCGATGAAGACAAGTGGGTGTTGTTACCCGATAAAGACGACTGGTTTCTCAATATTAGGCTCGGCTCCCCCTACGTGTTCACGGATAACAAAGACAACCACCTAAACAAAGTCGTGAACAACGGAACCCTGCTCGTGGCTTACGTCCGGCTCAGAGACGTGGCGTAATCATCAACCCAGTCGCAAATATGGCGGCCCATATGCTATCGAGTAAACCGGGAGAGCAAGGCGTGACATTGCGGTTGGTGTCTGAATTCGAAGGCGTGGCCAGGATACTGGAGAGTCTACCGGCGAACTCAACACTGATCATCAAAGTCTACCTAGGGGAACCATCGGGGAATAATGTCGAGATCGTGGGGGGGATCAAACTCGGGTGGGTGAAACGACACCAGTATCACGTTTGCACAGTTTACGTGCGGGTGGGTGCCGACTCAAAACCAGTCTGCAGGGGAGTCACAGTGGTTGTGGAAAACAGGATATCACTAGCCAATATATTCCTACCCGACAACATACACTTTATGGGGATGAAGTGCACCCCTGAACTATTATCAGAAAACCAGTTGGAAATTATCTCGTAATAGTATTATAGCAATGACCAGTCATCGCCCCAACACCACGCTTAACGACCTAGGGGACACGGAGGGGTTTGATCAGCTTGGTGAGCAAGACACCTTATACATCCTGCACTTCAAAGACAACGTGTACAGGCGGGTGTCGTTATCAGATTTTAAAGAGCCTGAATGGTTACTCAACTTAACCATCACTGCACCTTATATCACCTTGAGACAAGATGGTACTGTCTCCGAGCTTAAGAACAATGGCATAATTATAGGATCGTTCGTTCCGGAACCCCCAGACCCAGAGTTCGAGGGATTTGTATTTCCAACACCTAATATATATATCACACCAATACCAGACCACTCGGGTAACATGTTAACTTCCAGGGAGAAGGCGAAGATAGGGCTCAAATTACTTGATCACCAAGAGGTCTTTAGAAATATCTCGGGAAACTACACATTCATTCTAGACGTCTATCTCGGAGATGCCTCGTATCCTGAGCATCTTAACATTATAGATGATATAACGATACGGTGGAACGATAGGGCTAGTAACCAACGTTGTCGTATTGTTAAGGTATCGGGAAAATACCCTATACCAAGTATTGAGGGTTTTATCTCTTTGAAGAACGTAGAGATAAGACCCGCTTTTTACGTACGTACGCTAATCTAAGTATTATCGGCTTTAAATACATTAATCAAAGGTTAAATAAACCCCAATTAAAATACATCACGGGATTGAAATATATCCCTGAACTAGTTGGAAAATAGATACCCAATTAAAAATATTTTCCCAGATATATTATAGGCACACAGGATGGGTCTGTACCCAGTCGTAGAGGACGTAGCGAAAACCCTGGAAACCGTGGCGGGTTCCGCTTGAGGCACAGTTATGTGATGTGAAAGCGCCAACTAGAACAAGACCGCTGACACACGTAAAGCACTATGTAAAAGTACCATAGAGCTTGCAATATCGTGGACGGGGCTGACACTGCCCTTATGACAACCAGCATGGGACTAGGTGCGGCAGGTGTTGGGTTGTTAGCTACCATCGTGGCTGCACCTATAGTGCTAGGCATTGAAATAACAGCTGGGGTGGCAGGGGTGTTAGGGTTGGTGCTTAAGTTTGCATCCCGCAGACTGCATCGTAAGGCATTGAAACACGATGAGATCAGGGTTCTGGCTGAAGCAAAGCTTAACACAGTAAGTGAGCGTATTTCCACGGCACTTACTGACAGTAAGATCTCAGAGGAGGAGTTTAGTTCAATCCTCTCTGAACTCACAAAATATAACAAAATGAAACAAGATATTCGGTCCAAGTCTCGTAAGTCTACTATCAGCGAGGACGAGAAAAAAAAGTACATAGAACAAGGGGTGAAAAAAGCCCGGCAAGCCTTTATTACAAACACCAAAGAGATCATAGGCGATTCACATTAAACTGTTTCATCGAGGTAAACATGGCATAGTGCCATAGCGGCACGTTAGACGCAGCCCAGTATTGGATGGGGCAATACCCGTTACTCCAGCCATGCCCCCGGTAGCGCGGCTAGGAGGTCCCCCAACTTTTGTAGTAGGGGTAATGGTAGCAAGAGCTAAGGGTCCGACCAAAGCCTTACTTGTGAAATAAGGCTTTGCAGAGGCTTTGGTTGAAAGTGATCCAGAACCGCTATCGGCCCAAACTTTTTCATAGTAGGGGAAATGGTAGCAAGAGCTAAGGGCCCGACAAAGCCTTATTTACCAAATAAGGCTTTGCAGAGGCTTTGGTTGAAAGTGATCCAGAACCCCATTGTATATACTACTATGATGATGATACCATTTATCTGACGTGTCTTGACGGATTCCTAACATATCATAAGCCTGTGCTTAATAATGTCTATCAAATCGTGCTGATACCACGAACCAATGTTGGATTCTCTGCTATCAAGGCATGGGAATGTTTTTAACCTGAACAAATTGAACTTTTGACAAAGGTCAACCTCGGGAGTAGCATCAGACATATCTTTGTAATAACTAACCAGAACATTATTATCTAATTATCTTATAATCTAAAATCTAGTAAATTACCTAGGATACATCTGCTTCTATACTTCAACACATCTGTTTGTGATTCAAGATTTATCTGTTTGATTGTCATGGTAAGTAGTCTGTGGCCATGATGAGATCTCGTGAAATTGTTTAGAACAACACATAGGCGCCTATTCTTTATTGAGGTAACTTTTACCCAATCCGAAATTATCGACAAACAATCAACCAGGACTACAGAAAACTTCTTCCCTGTGATTGAGGCTACTTCTCGGTAAATTTCTCTTCAGACACATGGATTGGTAAAAACATCTGACAGGAGTATAAACATTTGACTTAATGATGCAGTCTGTTGGGCGTCTGGGTAGAATGTGTCAGCAGAGCATCATTGCTGATCCTAAGAGGCGAACGAATTGGGCAACCAGGGCCCCTTTGACGATGGAAAACCTCATCAGGTTACTGTTGTTCAAAACAACCTTAACGCTAAGACTATTTAAGTCTATGTTAAGGTATGGGAGTTACAGTCACCTTTAGCGCCAAGATCGCTTTGTACAACGGCACCTTGGTGGTTGGGCGCACTGGTTCAGCAATAGAATTCCTTTGTACCACCACTTCAGCCCTTACTTCACCTTGTCTTTTGGAAGAATTGGACTGGTTCTTTTCAACCGTCCGGTCACGCCACTGTTTTCGTCCCTTTATGGCTGAGATATGTGACGTAACGTTTCAACCAACTCACGCGGGGATGCTTAAAATGGCAGATAAATACAAAATGGACATCGTCCTCAGTAATACCACTAAATAGAAGAGACACGTAATGTGAATGAACGATGTCCTCATCTGCCCAGATGACATGTATGGTTAATTCACTTACTGAAACCTGTAACGTATTCCCTATGCCATATCCTGCAATAGTATCTTAACATGTGTATAGTACCTTACGTCTGAAGGCTCATGCATGATCATCAGGATACTTTGTTACAACTGAACAAATGCTGTCCATATACCTGAAGGAAACAAGTGACATAACTATATACTGCAAGGAGAAACAAATGAAGGATCACAGGAAAAATGCAAGCGTTCCTTTATTTTAAAAGTTTTCATCACCACAGCGCTATTCAAAGCTGCTGATGAAAAGTGGAAAATATTAAAGGAACGCTAGAATGTTCGTGTGATCCTTAATTTATTTCTCTCAGTATATATGAGTCATACATGATAAGTGATTACACAATGCTAGATAAAATCATTTTTTATTTAAATTGTGCAAAACATCGCCAAATCCATAAAGGAACTATCCAAGTATGAATTCTATCACATTCAACCAGCTTCTTTTCAAGAATAACAATGTCGGCGACAGCTGTCATCATTTGATACGTTTACACCAATATTTGATAAAGCAACAACAAACTCGTTTCGACATCAGTGAGAAATCTTGTAGAATTATGAACATGTGTATGATTGATTGGCACCCGTCATAAACATATGCAAAGGCGTGTCACCTGTTCATCTGAGAAAAATAGGAAATTGCATTTGACATCATATTGGTCACTGACGCATCAAATTTCTAATGTGTACCAGAAAACCTTTTGAAAACTAACATGGCAATCCACATGAAACACCCAGATTTAACCGTTATTGCTGCACCAGATACATGTTCACTAACTTAACGTTAAACAAATTATAACCGCCATGTAGCTGGAATATTGCTGAGAGTGCGGCGTAAAAGGCTAACTCTCACTCATTAAAACAAATTATCAAAACATAACATTACGTGTGTCGCCTGTTTAATGTGCTCTGCAACCCTTAACTTCAGCAATACAAATGAGCTTTATCCTAATATCGGTTTATGTTTTAGAAATGTTGGTATATTTACCAACGTGAAATTGAAGCTTTCTTTCGTGATGACAAACAAAGCCTTATTGACAACCATCTTGAGGGCTTACAATGCATTAAGACAAAGACTATCTGTTTGAAAACGGAACACCAATATATCTATAATAAGTACTAATATTAAATTAACACTTTGTGTATTAAGACGTAAAGAGTCCCATCTTTTCAGTGAGTGAGTGAGTGAGTGAGTTTAGTTTTACTCCGCTTTCAGCAATGTTCCAGTAATATCAATATCAGAAATGGGCTTCACACTGTACCCATGTCGGCGCTTCTTTTGAGTACCATTATGTATACATGATGATTTCAGGTCCACGTATTATACAAACATTAGTCAAAATAGTAAATGTATATGGATGTGAATTTCAATATTATGAATGTAATACAATATTCCTCGTGTAGATTGGCATAAACACATGCTGAAAATGTTCTGTCTACTTCATTACCTGGGCTGCTGTCAAAGGTGCAGAAATAATATTATTGACACGTCTCCAAAAGGATATATAAAAGTCACATATATACTCTTTAATCTTTATCATGTTCCAATTCCCTTTTCACATGATTCTCTGTAGTTATAGAACTGATCTTCAGCAACCCATGCTTGTCGTAAGAGGCGACTAACGGGATCGGGTGGTCAAAAGGCGCACTGACTTGGTTGACACAGTCATCGAATCTCAATTGCGCAGATTGATGCTCATGTTGTTGATCACTGGATTGTATTGTCTAGACTCAATTATTTTCAGACTGCAGCCATATAGCTGGAATACTGCTGAGTGCGGCGTTAAACAACAAAGATACAGACAAAACAATCGAACAAATAAACTTGAATTACACTTAATCGTAAATATTTATATAAGTAAAAATTGGAATATCTTCAATATAGTCCTTCCAAATATGTCTGGGTATACCAGGGGATTATTGTCCTCGTCTCCCGCCCGCTTATCAGTTGTACTGTGGTATGGATTACATGCAGGCTTTACATGCGTTGACATAACAGTGAAGCGACATGGATCGTAATCAGACTTGCACCGTGTGTGTACATATTAACTCACCTAAAATGTCACCTGAGCATAAACAGTAACCGACCAAGGCAAATTGTAGCGCAAATAGGGTTGCGCAAGAAAGAGAAAATGACCAGTCTTCCCATATGCGAGCGAAGCGAGCAAAGTTTGGCAACGTGCTTCCCTCGCTTCATTCGGTTCGAAAAATATTGTTAATATCAAAATAAAATATCGCCATCATCAAAGGTAGACACTCATTTCCTCATAGAGTTGTGCTCTCAGATTTCCAACCTCATATTTAATAATTACTCAAGTACAATATATTTATTCAACATATTAAGCACAAATTGTGGCATGTCAAATCGTTCTTCGCCTTCATTACCCCTGCCAGCCTCAGGTTCAACGGAAGTGAAAGAACAAGAATAAGCAGAAATTAAACACAAATATCATATTGCATAATTTTACCGTTAATCTGTTGGGGATTATTTTTCTTATCTGCCGTCGTTATTGTTAGAATTTTTTCGTAACATTTATTCTACAAAAAACATTTCTGGCGTAACGGGTAAATGAAAGCATATTTAAATGTAACTCCCCTGTTCCTTCACTCCGTTGAACCGGAAGCTGGCAGGGGTAATGGAGGCGAAGAACGATTTGACATGCCACGAGTGGCGCTTAAAATGTTGAATTAAATATATTGTACGTGAGTAATTATTAAATATGAGGTTGGAAATCTGAGAGCACAACTATGTGAGGAAATGGGTGTCTACCTTTGATGATGGGGATATTTTATTTTGATATTAAAAATATTTTTCGAACCGAAGCGAAGGAAGCACATTGCCAACCTTTGCTCGCTTCGCTCGCATATCAGAAGACTGGTAATTTTGTCTTTGTTGCGCAACCCTATTTGCGCTACAATTTGCCTGTGATTTGTAGTGTACGTAATAAACAAACACACAATAACCGGGAACCTCCGAAAATAGATTCTGCACTAAGTGTGCACATCCATAAAGTAAAGTTAGCCATATATTACTGATATTTTATTGACTCTGAATTATTCAAAGAGAGTAAAACTGTTTTCGGGTGCACGTGGCGACTAAACTGTCCAGGTTGCATTTACTATACGATGTGTTTGACAAAACAAAAAACACAGTGCTGGTTATAATTATTCATAAGATTATATCAACCATGGCTCACTTTATGCATTTACAATTTGCCCCACATGGGCACAATGTGTGAAGCCTATTTCTGGTGTCCCCCGCCCTGATATTGCTGGAATATTGCTAAAAGCGGCGTAAAACTAAACTCACTCATTTGTCATGGTTGGTACATTACTTCCTAGGTATACGTATCTGATAACCTTGACAACAAGCAGACTTAGACGCAGGTTTATCAATAAGGCCCAAAGCCTGATGTATTACGTCACACACCTGTAAACACCTGTGTGTTGGCGGATGTTGGCAGTGTGCCAGTTTACCTGTCCAGTCCTTGTATATTTGCCCCTTGGGCGCCGTGTGGATATATGCGACTGAAGGAAGTGAGATTGAGAAAGTTTATTGTGTTCATTTCTTCGTCCTGAAGGACTTCAGGAGTGCAGGGATCAGTGAAGTATCGTCGTGAAGCGCACATTTCGAGCCGGACGCCATATTCAAAGTACCTTTTTGCATAGTCAGCAAACCGCAATTGACTTCCGCCTTTAGATATTTCTTTTAAAAGGTGGGAAATATTTTAACGGATATCGAAATAGTTGAAGTTTAGCTTGATTGAAATATGTCTGTGAATGAATCTTCAAATCTTCAAAGCTGAAACTGTGTGGTGAACATGCTCTCAAATGTCAGGTGTAGTCTATCGGTGTTAACCCATTTCATGGCTACTCAGATGTCGTGTATATAAACCAGCTTTGACAAAGCATACACAATCTTTATCAGCAGTGTTTGACGTGTCTTTGTAAACATGTAGATGTACCGTCTATGGGGCTGAGTAGGTTGAGGTCAAAGGTGAAGGTTCACGTGTGGTTTTGGGTGGAAGGGGGTCGAGCGTGGAGTGTGCTGTTAAATTAAACAGTCCAACGATTTGTATGTAGGTATGTAGGCAGGTATGTATTTTTAAAACTATTTTTACATATATATCCTGCGTTGAAATGTAATACATTGTATTTAAAAAAGAAGAAAAAAGAATAAACACAGAAAATGAACACACGATTGCATCATTTGCTCAATAATTACTTTTGAAGTATCAAGTGTACATTTGAGTTTCTTCGTTTCTAGACATTAACCGAACACCTAGTAAATTGTATTTACAAAAAGCTAAATCCTCATCTTTGAACTCAAGTTACAGGAAATTACAAAATCATGATCCCTTTCAAATCAAACTTTGTTCAATACATCAAAATCTGCATTCAACAATAGGGAGGAAAATCCCTACAGTATGATGGAAGGAAACTTCTGTTTAAAGAATCACTCATTACGTAGCATTCTAAATACAATATGCTCATACACAGATATTAATGATTACACAAAGTGAAAACTACACTAAAATTATTATAGTTAGTATGGTGGCGTCAGTATCAAGTGAACCTTCCAGGTGGTATACAATTGGTCAAACGTTTAGAAATGAATAGGTAGCAATCATGATCCACGTGGTGAAGTATGGTAGTTCGTCATACCTTCGGCCACTTGTTTGCAAGACCCGGACTGCATACATGCCAACAGAAATGCTGAAACACTATTCACTCGTTCATAATTTTCTATGGGGTGAAGTTAAAGACTCTGAAGATATGGGTTGTTTGATCACGTGGATAATAGATATCTTATTAAATCTAATGAAAATGTTTCTCATCTTAACAGATACACCATCCCAACGACAAGGAACATGTCTGTGGATGAAGTTCAACAAACTATTCCAGCCAGAGTGAAGCACTGGGCGCAGATCTACCCTGACAAAGAGGTGTTTGTCTTCTACAACGATGAAGGAAGGCGTGCTCTCACTTGTAAAGATGTACACATCCTCTCCACTAAATTTGCTGCACTTCTACAGCGTCGGGGCTTGAAACGTGGAGATGTGGTCTGTAATACACTCACCAACTCTCCTGAACGTCTTATCACCGATTTTGGCATCATGACGGCTGGTTGTGTTGCTGCCAATGCCCAGGCACTGTTGGCAGATGGTACGGATCTGTTGCATGTGATCAACCTGGGTTCCTGCCGTCTGTTGATTGGGGACAACACATTACCTGGGGGTGCTTGGGATCTTCTCAAACCTCATTTTGGAGAAATTCTGGACTCCAAAGTAAAATCAAGCAATGCTCCTAACCTAGAAATTGTGGAGTTTGTTGGTGTGAAGGGAGGAAGTAATTACCTGGAGATGTTACGTCAGGAAGGAGATCAAGTCCCAGTGGAGGTACTACCAACAGACACAGCTTTGTATTGGGCAACTTCAGGCAGCACTGGCTTTTCAAAACTTGTACCAAAGACGCATGAGGTGATGATTCAGCTTGCTAGCCGTTTTATAAGGATACATCGAATGCGAAATCAAAATGAAGTATTGTTCAGTGACCGACCTTTGGGTTGGGGAGGAGGATGGCCTTATGGATATATTGAGATGGCAATACCACAGATATTAACAGACACAAGAGGCTCTGTTCGTGATCAGTTACACCACACTTGGGATATACTACAAAACACAAATGCACAGTCGCTTTACTTACTGTAGCGTTCATGAGGAAACTTGCAGAAACATTGCCGAATCTTGGAACAACATGTGATGTACAAGAAAGATTGATGTGTATTGCTACGGGGCAACCTTTCGCCAAACACTACTTTCAATTTGTTGGTAAGATCTGTCAGTCGGTGGTGTCAGCATACGGACTCACAGAAGTTGGGTATGTATCAAACAGCATTTGTGAGAAGGAGGAAGACTTCGAGGACAATCTGGTGGGATTGTGTACTGACGTGGAGGTTAAGGTAGTAGATGAACACTACCAGGATGTTGGAGCAGGTAACGATGGGCAAATATTGATACGTGGACATCTTGTGTGCAAAGAATATGTCAACAATCCTGAAACTACAAAAGCTGCCTTTACAGATGACGGATGGTTGAAAACAAATGATATTGGACATTTTGATGAGCAAGGGCGTCTCTTTGTCGAGGGAAGACAATCAGATGCCATTATGCATGGAGAGTACATCATATACCCATCCTGGGTTGAGAAGAAGTTGAGAACATGTCCTTATGTTTCTGAAGTCATGGTGGTCCCCGTTCCTCACAGGGACTTGTATCATGAGGTCTGTGCCTGTATCATTCCCAAACCAAACATGGATGTCACCACCAAGATGATCAAAGATTACTGCGATCCAATGTTTATTTCTGATTCTCTACATGAAATGTCTGCTAAACCAGCCTACTATGTTCTGGTGGAGAATTTCCCTCTTAGACCCACAGGGAAACCAGACAGGCGGGCATTATCAGAAATAGCTGCAAAATGACGTCAAGAAGCCCCTAACATTTCTGTCGAAATCCCACCAGTGACCTGCAAGGGCATATGATTCCACCCATCCTGAAGGACGTAGCATGTGACAACTCCACAAAAGATTCAAACTGTAATCAATATTATTCTATGAATATTATGAAAATAGGAGTCGATAAAATTAACTGGAACATCTGTATCCACACTTAAGCGGATTTAGGTATTCGATCATTTCATTACTATTGGTATAATTTGTTGTTACTAGCTTCCTGTTAACGATGCTCAGAATAGACCGCCCTTCTGCAGGGGCAAAACGATTGTTACCAATTCGGGGAGTATTAGTAATGGTATTCAAGCAGTAACGGATATTTTGTCCTTATGTCAGATAGTCAGTGAATATATACAGAGATTGAAGTGTGGACAGAATCAGAGTTATTTCCATGTTATCATCAAACAATTGATATGTTCACAATATAGTACATGGTTGTTCCCGTCTTTCTATGAAAATTACATGGCACGTTCAATGTCACAATATATCTTCTCAAAAATGGATTTACTACATTCAAATATTCGCACGTCCGGTTCTCAGGCCCTGAGGTGTTATTTTCTTTACGGTGAATCCTGCTAGCTATTCTCGAAACGTTCGTAGCCTTACGAACTGCTTCAGCTCATTCTCAACACGTTGGCTACGATCAAAGTTAAGAGTTCTTAGGGCTAAGAACGTTTCGAGAAAAAGGGGCTCTGTTTCGTATTTGTTTATATCAATAAATCCCTCATCATCGCATACTTCAGTATTATAAACGTATTATTGTTTTAAATTCTTGCTCACCCTGTTATCGATCGTGACCGTATTACGTCTTGCATTCTACATTTAATAGCTCTGTGCATGGTTACCGTACATACTCTAAGTTATCATTATTGAAATATTTAACAATTGTTAATCTGTGTGTTACGTATCCCTCATAGAATTATTCATTGCACCCGTACTAATTGTCATACACATAATGTCATCACAGAATTTTGTGTAACGGAATAATGTGTCCCTTTCAGGACTGTTGTTGATCTACAACATCCTGGGTGAAAAGGAAGCTGAGATTATGTCATGTCCCAATTCTTCTGATGTCATGGTGGTCCCTGTCCCTCAGAGAATGCGTCATGAGGTCTGTGCCTGTATCATACCCAAACCAAACATGGACATAACAACCAAGATATCAAAGGGTGAGTGAGTGAGTTTAGTTTTACGCCGCACTCAGCAATATTCCAGCTATATGGCGGCGGTCTGTTAATAATCGAGTCTGGACCAGACAATCGAATGAACAACAGCATGAGAGCGTCGATCTACGCAATTGGGAACCGATGACATGTCAGCGAGCCTGACCCCCCGATCCCGTTAGTCGCCTCTTACGACAAGCATAGGTTACTGAAGATCAATATTCTAACCCGGACCTACACGGGTCAGACATCAAAGGCCCATGCGATAAAATCTTCATTTCTGAAACTCTGCATGTAATAAGTGCTGTACCAGCATTCTGTGCTCTGGTGGAAAAGGGGCTGGGGTAGACCAGTGGTTAAAGCGTTCGCTCGTCACGCCGAAGACCCGAGTTCGATTTCCAACATGGGTACAATGTGTGAAGCCCATGTCTGGTGTCCCCGTCGTGATATTGCTGGAATATGGCTAAAAGCGGCGTAAAAATAGACTCATTCACTCACTTTGGTTGAAAACTTCCCCTCAGACTAAAAAGGCAACAGAGACCTGGGGATTTATGAGAGAGAGCGGCAAAACTACCTCGATCTGGACTCATGAACCAACGATCTGGAAAGGCGGCTAAAACTTCCACTCAGCAGATGGTGTGGTAGTTTTTGCGTCCGAACGTCACACCGAAGCCTGGGTTCGATTCCCCATATGGGTTAAATGTGTAAAGCCAATTTCTAGTGTTCCCCTGTCGTGATATGGCTGGAATATTGCTAAAAGCGGCGTAAAACTTTACTCACACCATTATGTGGAGCTATATTTTAACCCTTGTTTTGTAAACAGTTATCGCATGTGTTCTGGTATGCTTATTCGCCGTGTGAACGTGCGAATTTATATTCAAGGTATGATAATTTAATCAGATCATATAATAAAGATTTCGCCATACTAAACGTCTGTAGTATGTCTTGATGCATCAGTCTCCACGTTAACATGGATCTACAGCAGTTCATGCTGGTAGGAGGCGGCCATGTCTGTCATCAGCAGCGACAAACGGGATCGGGTGGTCAGGTTCGCTGATCTGGTGGACGCATGTCAGTCATCCTATCCCAATTTCGAAGATCGATGCTCATTATGTCAATTACTGGACTTTCTCATCAAGACTTGATTATTTACAGACGGCCATCATATAAGGATGTTGATGGGGGCGGCGTTAAACAACAAACATACAAACAAACAACCTGGTGTCGCTGTCATTGAATATCTTCAATCGTAAAAGGCATTTTAAAGAGAGAAGTTGGGGATTATCGACATAATCCCCAAGTATATATATTCACCTGTCTCGACTTTAATTAATGCAAAACCAGGGCCAGGGGTGGAAATAACTTTAAAATTGCTAGTGTACTCCGGTACAGTGGCACATTGAAAGTCACTTGCCCTGATAATTTTCCCACTATACCGGCCGTTTTGTTGTTGATTTTTAAATAAACAACATAATTAACATTGGAGAGTCAACTGGACACCGGTACAGTGTGATACACAAATTTGCTTGCCCGACAGAAAAAACACTGGACTCGGACGTCGGGCAATGGGTTATTTCCATCCCTGCAGGGGAAAATAGTAAAAGTGAAGAAAGATCTAAATTCAAAATAACACAGAAAACAGGACCTTCCTTTTACATTTCATGTTTGTTAGTTTGCTGTTTATTGCCACACTCAGCGATATTCCAACGGCGGTCTGCAAATCATCGAGTCTGGACCAGACAATCCAGTGATCAGCATCATAACTGGGATACGATGACATGTGTCAACGAAGTCAGCCAGCCTGACCACTGGATCCCGTTTACGACGAGCATGGATTGCTGATGACCAACTCGAACCAGGATCTTCACGGGTGTTACATTGTAACGGGTAGGTAAGCTGATGAAGAACGCTTAACGATTTAATAACGCACAAAGGACCAAGGACATTATGCTAACTATGCAGGTGAATTATCGTCGAAGCCAATGCAAAATCCATATGCTCACTTCGAAAATACGGTTCCCTTGTGACCTGTCACATTGTACAAACGATGGATAACATCAAGAGGTTCACCAGGCAAAGGGCGAAGATCACTATACTGTGTGAAGGTCACTCATTTTGCCGCTTTTATTGGGAACCACTGCAAGCGCTCAGGCTAGGAAATTGAGAACGTGTTTCAACATGCAATATCTAGGCCAAACATGCAATGATCGTAGCAAGCTAATCTAGGTGTGTCGGTTAGCGACCCCTCGTAAACTGGGTAAACATATATGCGATTGTGACTGAGATTTTAAATACGCACTTGCCCAATCGCTAGGCTGTACCACATTCTGAAAACATACATGAAGCTTTTATCAACTTAGACGAATCTATTCAAAATATTTTCATCTACGTATATAATATTATAATTAGGGTGAAAAAGGTATGCTCGGTCACGTTAACGACTTGGTAAAGGCCTATCTCCAATAATCGACAATAGTTCTTTGTCAGTTTTAAACAACCAATAGTTTATTTGATAACAACCGATCTAAACATTAATTGAAGTAACTCCTCTTTAAAATGTGTCACCCACAAATCTAGGCTGGCAATGTAATATTTGACCGACTAAATCGTTTCTGTTTGGCTGATTTCCAAACAAACTCTTTGGCCAAATGTAGAGATATTAAAATCAGCGAGTGATACACCCGGCCTTTATCAACTACATCTTGACAATGTAGAACACCAGTGCTTGTCACCCTCCATAAATATTCATGCAGTTGCTCAGCAAAGTACGGATCAAAGTTGAGAAAATAAAATGGTGTCTTACATCAGCTACATATTTCCAAAATGTTCATGCAAAGAAATTATGCCTCTGCTCCCCTGGCCTTATATAGCAAATTAATATATCAGTTCCATTGTTTATATCAAAAGTTTATAACTTTCCAATGCTGTTGGTTGTCGGTTTGCTGTTGACGCTACACTCAGCAATCCAGTGATCAACAGCATGAGCATCGATTAACGCAAATGGGATACGATGACAAGTGTCATCCAAGTCAGCGAGACTGACCACCCGATCCCGTTAGTTGCGACAGGCATAGGTTGGCTGAAGACAAATTCTAACCCGGATCTTCACGCGTTCTGAATCATTTGAAGTGTCATGGCGGGGATTAAGCTGACGTACATAGAAGAGACAGGCGTGGGTTTGTGATGACAAAGTTTGTGTACAGAACAATACTAATGTAACATTCAGTGATGAAACATTTGTAAATTCCGATATCAAGCCAAACGCCGTTGTATCGACATTGAAGGCACCTTCGTAAATACTCCGAGTTATCGAAGGTTCGACACAACGACTAAATTTAGAGTACGTCTTTACTCGAGGCACACGTACGTTCAACACATCACAGTTCTGACCTGATTTGAGAAAACTCAAAAAGCGAGGTTAACAGTGACGTGCGTTTTCAAAAGCAGTCAGACGTGAGAGAAAATTACCCTGCCTGAGCAACTGTTGAATTTGATAGCCTCAATTTTCATGGCGAAGCCACCAACAGACATACGAGAACACTTTCCTAAACAATCCTTCTGCGGGCAAGAGCCAATGTAGGCTTCGCTTCGTTTAAGCCGAGACCAAGGACGTCGAACTGCAGTCAAAAAAACTAGCCAGAATGTGCAAACTGCACGTATGGGGAGATACGACACATCTGACGTTGCTTCACGAAAATCAGACCATGACGAGCAGACGACAACTGCTGTTGCTCTCTGCACAGCTTACTGCATAAATACGTTAACTCTTTTGAGTGGCATACTAGTATTAGAAGTTGGAAAGTACAACACTCACAAATTCATGGATAACATCTTTTTTATTTCACACTCTCTGCAAAATTACAGAAGTTGCTGTCCATAAATTTGTCAGCATTATATATACATTACAAGAGAATATGGTGTACTCAATCAGTCGTTTGGTGTATGTCCATGTTCCCACTAGAGAAATTATCATTCTATGTACAAAAGGTCCTATGTAGTATTTTTCCAAACCAACTAAAACACACTCATTAAACAAGGAGTCTTTGAACGGCGTTTAGACTGAGCGAGTTTAGTTTTACGTCCACTCAGCAATATTTCAGATATATGGCGGCTGTCTGTAAATAATCGGCACTAAATGATGAACTCAAGGTGAAAATTTATGAATGTCAACTTATTTATTTTGAGGGACACGCCGTCCACCCACCTTACTTGTTCTCTCACGTTTGGATTATTGCTGCAGTCTTCTTGTAAATATCCGCCAAGATCTATTGTCCAAGCTCCAGAGGATTCAGAACTCTGCGGCGCGATTGATTTGCCGAGTCAACAAGCGCAGTCACATTACACCATTGCTGATACGCTTACATTGGCTGCCCACGAAACAGAGAATAGAATATAAAATCCTCACTCTCGCTTTCAAGTGCCTCCATGACAAAGCTCCAATCTATCTGAAAGATCTCCTCAGTGAATATGTCCCACCACGGCTTTTAAGATCAAGTTCTAATTGTCAGTTGAATGTCCCCAAGGTCAGATTAAAGTCATATGGACATAGACAGTTCTCTTACACAGCTCCCCTTTTCTGGAACTCACTGCCTCTTCACATCCGACAAGCCGCGTCCGTGGAATCTTTCCAGTCCCAACTGAAAACTTTCCTTTTTAAACAAGCTTATGAACTTTAATCCTTTCTTCAGATCACTCTATCTTTTAGCGCCTAGAGAAATTGCCTTGCAGTTTGATTTGTGCTCTATACAAGAACACTTATTATTATTATTATTATTACCAATTTAGTGCTTATTACCTACATTGTTATCTAATCACTGTTGTTTCACATGTACATATATAGCCATTTGTTTCAAAGTCTTTCATTTACCTGATGAAGGAGTAAGAATACACTCCGTCCCTCAAAATTAAGAAGCTGAGATCCATAAAGTTTTGATTTTAAATTAATTTAGTTCAGCGTTTGCAGCTTTCATCCGTCAAGACTTCAATGACAGCTGGCATTCCTAAACATGACCTGTTTAATTCCATGCAGTGTCTCCAACAGGTTGGGATATACCGAACTTTTGTGTTATGAATTTGAGGTCGTGTATCTGAAGTCCATTTCCATTGTGACAATGGTGATAGAATATTGTTTAAAACAGCATACTGCTAAACAGAACATCGCAACAGAAATGTTCCACCTCATCCTGTCAGTATAGTTAATCAAACATCCTTTGACATAAAGAAAACCATGACATACATACATAAAAATATTTATTTGGTACTTTTTTCTTACATCTCAGTAGAAGAAATGTATTTGTAGCTCTAACCTTGAAAGATCAGATTACTGTACGATGTATATACAAATATTACATAGCACTAGTACAACAAAATGTGCTCAACTACACTACAATTCCAAGTTCCACATGGCAAAACAATCACTGTATTCTAAAACCAATAGAAAACATAGATCTATGTTGATATACATGCAACAGTATGCATCTTGTAAAATCCACTTAACAATATCCTGGGCATTGATATCTCTGCGCCAAAATGACAACCAGAAACAAATGTTATATTTGGGATTACACTTTCTCAGTACTCTAGTACATTTGTTGGGTTGAGTCCCATCAGAGATTTGAAACCACACCCTCAGAGTCAGGCACCTAATCGCACACAAAAAGCAAACAAAGTCAACATCTAACCCACTCAGCCATCGCCACAAAAATGGAAGTCAGGACAACTGGTAGTCTAGACCACAGGCTCTGTGTACTCCTACCACAACCGAAAGTTGAATACACAATGCCATTTAGAAAGTGATCAAATGTAACACGCCATATTTAGGACTACACTTTCTCACTTTGTAAAGGGCATTGTGTATTTATAGTTTTCAGCCGGCGAGGAGCGTGCCAATTTACATATAACATGAGTTGGTGAGCTTTGTGAATAAATTATGATGATAATGAAGCCATTTTTGTTTGAAAAATTATGTTAAAGATTAATATGACAATGGGTTAAATGTATCACACCATTTACTTTTAAATCGACATGTGTCTGATACTGAGAAAAGTAACCACACAGCCAGAAGCCAGGAGCAATTATCATTTCAATTCTAAAATGAGGTCTGCTTTAATGGTATCTCCTGTCTATTCTTGAACCATGTCCCACTGAGTATGAACATTTAAGGTCTGGGGTGGTTCCACTTGAAGATGTGCAGCAATGGTTGATTATATCCACAATGTCATCACTGAGAGAACAGTTCAGCTCAGGTGAGTTACACTCGGAGGACTTGAGCAGCAATGGTAGACACGGGCTGTTTGTTGTCTGTGGCAGTCGAGGGATCACAAGTCTGCAGTATGTGCCCCTAACTTGACCCTTGGCTACTCGTCCAGGGTTGACCACGCAACACCCCTTGATGTCCTACAACAGTCATGTTATAGATTAGTTGTTAAGTCTCAAATTACACTTTCAGGGACCAACATCATTCGGAAATCTTAGCACTAAAGGGGCCAAATAGGATCATCATAGTGGTAAGATCAGAAACAGGTCCAAGAACAAAATCATGGTGGACTAATATGCCTTAAAGATCCGCATTCCTTGAGTGAGTGGGTGAGTTATTTTATTATTGGTTGGCCTATTGTTAAATCAGCCTGAGCAATAGCATCAGCAAATGAGTTTAGTTTTACGCCGCTTTTAGCAATATTCCAGCAATATCACGGCGGGGGACACCAGATATGGGCTTCACACATTGTACCCATGTGGGGCATCGAACCTGGGTCTTCAGCATGACGAGAGAACACTTTAACCACTAGGCTACCGACCACCCCAGCATCAGCAATGAGACACTGGGTTATCACATCACTACAGACCTAAACATTCAAATACCATTACAGAGAACATCCACTCCATTCAGAAATCTTTGGTTAAGTTAAAACCAGATGTATGTTGATGATTTTGTTACCTTGACAAAGTATCTCAGATCTGAGGGTACGACGAGAACATGTGGTGTCACTGGCATACGTCCGTACACTTCAAAGTGGTCGTAGTCAACGTTGACGTCTTCGTGCGGTGGATACAGTGGGTAGTAGCTGCAACAGCCATTTGCATCATCAGTATCAAGCAGCACACAATGCAGTATTGTCATTCTGGAAGAGCCCTGTGCAACATTACTTATCTAGATCAACAGAACAATGGTATTCTTGGAGAACCCAACAGAACAATGGTATTCTTGGAGAGTCCAGCAGAACACTGGGTATTCTTGGAGAGTCCAACATAACATTGGTATTTCTTGCAGAGGCCCAACAGAACAATGGTATTCTTGCAGGGCCCAACAGAACACTGGCGTTCTTGGAGATTCCACCAGACTATTAGCTATATTGGTATTTTGGCACAACACAACAATGACAGAACAATATTCTTGACAGAACTGAATGGAACATTGTTATTTTGGGAAAGCTAACTCTATACAAGTATTCTAATTAACATTATGTTATCAAATTAGACCCCCAAAAAATATATTGTGGTTCCGATTACCTGACCGACCCTTGAGTTCTGGTGCGACCCTAATTAATTCTTTTGGCGGTATGAATGAAATAAGCTTTTAGATACCATTGTTTTTCCCGCAGACCGACGGACATCGGGTCATTCTGATAGAGAAAGTCCATATGATGGTGAAACCTTGATTGAATAAACAATTATACATTGATATGTCTTATTCATTTGTACTTTTACGTCTAAAAAAATGCTAAAAAATATCCTACCTACCTACCCTAAATGTTAAAGAGGTGTAATCGAACCACAACATATTTTTGGGGCCTTAAGAAAAGGAGCAATAACTATATATCCCAGAAGTGGTGATGGCTCATAGAAAATATAATTGTTCAAGTGCTCCTTAGAAGGATAAAATATGAAACTATTTTATATACATTTCAATTATGCAATTTGTGGTTGTATTTCAAATTCAAGATATATTACTATATTGCAGAAGCACTGTTTATCAGTGTCATACCTGTGTTGGCAGAGCATGTGTTGGGCCAAACGCTTCCCAGTCTGTCAGCAGAACCCGGGGCTGAAACAGAATAACACCAGTATGTCCGTGAAAGTTACACCACTCATCAGTGTTACACCTATGATTCATTGCAGAATTCAGATGTTGCCTGTGTTACATGACCAGGATGAAACCTGTCTGTCTCACAGCTTTTAGTGACATGTGTTCTGTTGTGTGTGATTTGTTCCTCTATTACTCCGGGAGTTTGCACAATTCCAGCAATATCACAGGGGCATGTAAAAGATCAAGTCAGGACCAGACAATCCAGTGATTGATATTGTCAGCAACCATCCACACCATCAGGTCATGATGACATACAATCAACAAAGTCACCAAGCCGGATTATTGTTATTGGAAACAACAAATTGAAGAAAAAGTAAAGGTTGTAAATCCTATGGTAAACTGTATAAAAAGCTTTAAATATAGATAAACTAGACATACATTAGAATGTATGTATACCTATTATATACTTCCACATTTTGATTATTGTTGCTACATAGGGACAACTGTACTAAAGAACAGTCTATGATTCTAGAAAATTTACAATTAGGCGGCTCTAAGAACGATTTGTGGAGTCATGAGAGGAACTAGTCATGAAAAATCTACAAAGAGACCACAATTTCATACCATTAGTTAAGCATAGAAAATGAAAAAACTTTATTCTACAAAATGCATAATAACTTTACTCCACACTACTTATCTGATTTAATTCCAGAACATGTTTCAGTTTTAAGTTCTTACAATCTGAGAAATACTGATAGTATTTGTACAATTCATTGCCATACAGACTCGTATGCACGCTCCTTTTACCAGACACCATACGTTTATGGAACAATTTATCAACCTAAATAATTAACTCCAATCAGTAAATTAGTTCAAAACATGATTACAGACCAAACAAGGAAATACTCTCTTTGATAACAACTTTAGATCTAGATTTTGTCAAATAATCCATGCTCGCTTCAGGTTGGGTTGTAGGGACTTGAACGCTCATTGTTTTGATAGACATATTTCAAGTAATCCAAATTGTGCATGTGGGTATCCATGGGAGGATTCTCTCCATTATTTCTTTTCTTGCCCTTGTTATGACTTAATAAGATCAGATAAATATTTCTACACTAATGATTTTGACTTAAATTCAATTCTTCAAGGTAATCAAATTTCAAGCAATTGAATTAATCAGTTTATTCTTGACTCTGTTTGAAAAGTAGTATGTACTTATGAAACAGATTCCAATTATTCTAAACTCTAATGTATGCAATTACTATGAACCATTTAATATAATTTTGTAGACTTTTCCTATTATTATGCATTTCATGCCATTGTGGAAATAATTGCTTCTGTACTTTGTTATAAATTAATTATTGATTGTATTGTGTTATATTTGATGGGCTGCACCGTTACATCAGCCGTTGGCTTGTGGTGTCAATCCATATTCATGTTATGTTTATAGTTCATGAATAAAAGTATGTTTAAAACACCAAGCCATATCTCCTCATTCAGTTACTACGTCCAGTATTTGTACCACAGACATGAATGAAGAAAAACATAACATTTGCCTCATGGTGGATTTGTTGTAGCCATAGTTGCCACAAACTGATTCTATCCCGGAGACCCAAGGTTAGAATTTTTTTAGTCTTTCAAGATCACTGACCTTTCAGGACAAGCAGACTTGCAGCATGTCCAACCCACCCACTCAAACTGTTCCTACACAAAGATATCTTGACCTGCAGCAAAGCTGACTTGCAGCATGTCCAACCCACCCCTCAAACTGTTCTACTCACAAGATATCTTGACCTCTCCAGACAAGCAGACTTGCGGCATGTCCAACCAACCCACTCAAACTGTTCTACTCACAAAGATATCTTGATTCCTCTCCACAAGAGGCGGCTTGGCATGTCCAACCAACCCACTAAGCTGTTCTACTCACAAAGATATCTTGACCTTTCAGACAAGCTGACTTGCAGCATGTCCAACCAACCCACTCAAACTGTTCTACTCACAAAGAGGTATCTTGACCTTTCAGACAAGCAGACTTGCAGCATGTCCAACCAACCCACTCAAACTGTTCTACTCACAAAGATATCTTGACCTCTCAGACAAAGCAGACTTGCAGCATGTCCAACCAACCCCACTCAAACAGTTCTACTCTCACAAGGAATGTCTTGACCTCTCGACAACCCACCCACTCAAACTGTCTCTACTCCACAAAGATATCTTGATTCCTCTCAGACAAGCTTGACTTGCAGCATGTCCAACCCACCCACTCAAACTGTTCTACTCACAAAGATATCTTGACCTTTCAGGACAAGCTGACTGCAGCATGTCCAACCCAACCCACTCCTGTTCTACTCACAAAGATATCTGTGATCCTCTCAGACAAGAAGCTGACTTTGGGTGCAGTGCATGTCCAACCAACCCACTCAAACTGTTCTACTCACAAAGATATCTTGACCTCTCAGACAAACAGACTTTGCAGCATGTCCAACCAACCCACTCTCAAACTGTTCTCCACTCACAAAGATAGGCTTGACCTCTCAGGCTTAAGTTGACTTTGCGCAGCATGTCCCAACCAACTCCACTCAAACTGTTCTACTCACAAAGATATCTCCTCCTGACCCAGGTGGAACAGACTATCTGTAGATGTAATCCCAAACACGGTGTTGTTGATTTGTAGCGTGCAGGGGTCAGAGACAAACGTCACATTCTGTACAAGACAAAGGAATGATATGCAGCTTGACATTATTGACAATATTCATCTCATCTTCCAATATCAAACAAGAAGACAAAGTCATCAATATCCCCCGCAACGGCAAAATACTCTTTATGAATATGTCTACTAGTTATGATTATGTCAAATGTTTTCGAGTGTATATAGCAAAGTTGAAGGAGTATATAAAGGTTTTTAAGATCTGCTCCAGAAAGGAGCACTATCACCAAATTCATTTGAAGCCTAACTTGTTGCCATGGAAATGCAACAAGATGGCATCCTCATAGTCACAGTCAAGTCACGTTTTCACGGAAACCACATCAAATAAAAATGTAATTTTCTGAATAAAATTGATATTTTATACTTATCCTGACTCATGCTTATTGCTTGTCTCTCTTTCCTTCCAAATGCTAGTGGAACACTTGAATCCCCTTTTGAAGCTCCCTTAAAAAAAGCGGACGTAAAATCACTTACCAGGAGTTACGTCCCTTGCTAGTTTTGGCAGGAAAGGGCGCCACCCGTCTCCCATGCTCTTCACTCTCTCCGTATTTATAGCCCGACACACTGATTTACTGGGAAATCCAGAGTGCCTTGAGGGGAGGTTGGGAGGGCTTACCTCAATAGTCAGGATAAGGTATAAAATATCAATTATATTCAGAAAAATTACATATTTTCCCTTATCCTGACTCATGCTTATTGCTTGTTGAGAATCAGGCCGCTTATGGGTGGTGGGTCAAGCCACCACTGGATTCATTTAGTGATGAATTAACGTCCTATATAGCCCCATGGGAACTTTAATTGGCACTGCTGCTGTTGATCCATCCGCCATGCGAAATAATTTGCTAATTTGGGGGACCACAATATATCAAACTCTTCTGTAACCGTACATGGGATTTAAATAACTCCAACTCTTGATGTTAAGTATCAGAGTGAGTAGTGACCCAATCCGTTGTACAAGTAATACCTTACAAGTACAGTATTCATGCTAGTCTGTTCTAGAGCGTGTACATGGACTATAAGCTCTATTCGCTTGAGTACAAGCTTTTACATGACATGTGATAAAAGAGCCAGATACACCTCCGGCGAGGGATCGTCAGCTGTCGAGCTACAACCAGGGTCCAAACTGGTGGATACTGGAGTATCCTCGGTAGCCAATGTCTCTGAGGTAGTGGTTAGCAAATACTGTCCTCCGATTTCCAAAAACACCCTTCCATGATGCGTGGATATTGAGCAGTTTTCCATGTAGGTGAGTGTAGATGCCAGTGCTCTCCTAACTTTCGTGCGGATTGGAGGCTTGAGGAGGATCAAGTCCTGCTGCCTTGTAGGCTCGTGGTATGATTGCTCTCATCCAAACTGATATACGTGTAACGCGTGAGATCTCTGTGGGTGTCTCCGGCGATATAGGGGATGAAAAAGGCGTTTGAATTTTAAGTCTCCTGGTTTTAGACTTTGTAGATATATTTTCAAGCTCTGACTGGACATAAGGATAAATCTTGTATATCCTGGGACCAAGGATTGTAGATAATGCTGGGATGTGGAATTGTCTGTCCGGTTGACCTGGCAGTTGATTCTTAGCTATGAAATCCCATCTCAATCCAAGATGAACTACTGAGTATGTTGTGGCGTGTGGCAAACCCGTATCCGTTCAAGTCCAAGCGCATGTATTTCTGACATCCGCCACTGTTGCCAAAGGCGATCAGAAATAAGCGTTTTCTGTGTAGAAATTCGAAAGAAAGTTCTTTCTAGTGGTTCGTATTACACATCACTGGTGAGATGTCCATAATACCCGCGTTGAGATCCCAAGCGGTAGCTTTAAATTTCCTTTAGTTGGTCTTCCAGTTTAAAAGAGTGTTAAGGCCAGTAACTCTGGCACTTTTTAGTCAGTTTCATACCTGTCTTCATAGTGATAACTGAGCTGAGAGCAGCCTAGGTATGTAGATAATGTCGAACCTTTTAATTTCTTCATTTGTCTGAGATGACAAAGATATTCCATACACTTGAGGATGTGTTGCTTTCACTGCAGTGAAACCTTTCCTCGATGCATATTTCTCAAAGCTATGCCACTTTGTTAGTCATACAGAGTTCACGAGTAGATCTGGCGTAAAGCTAGTGTAACTGCTTTCGCTGCTCTGGCGGAGTATCCTCTTTTTGACAAGCAATTCGTGATACGTTCCATACGTGTAGGTGGAATAATCTGGGATACTTGTGAACTTGCTTGGTGTGAGGATGAATTAGTAGGTTTCGACCAAACTGGAAGTTGTATTGTTGGTTTTCCCTGATTTCTGTGGGTATTAACGCTGGCGGAGGGAGCGGCGTGCGTGTTTAGCCCTTCCATGGGATGCTTAGAAGCGCCTGTACGCCCATGCTTGGTGATCGAGAATTGGAGAGGACGAATGTTGCCAGTTGATTGTTGAATCTCGTGGCGAATAGGTCTACGAGTGGAGATCCTATCGTCTGTATGATGCATCTGAACGCTTGTGGATGTAACATCCATTCTGTTGGGGATGGTTGATGTGGTCGAGATAGCGCATCTGCTATTACATTCCTGGCTCCCAGAATGTGACATGCTTTCACATAAATGTTGAGATTGTCTATTATGTTGAAGAGTTGAAAGCTGAAAGATCTTGTTGATCCTTGTTTGTTTATGTAGAATGCCACTGTTGAGTTGTCCGTATGGATCATCAATTTTTCGCGTTCCTTAGTATGTTGGACTAATGTAGTAGGGCATTTACTACTGCTTTCATCCGAGCATGTTGATATGCAGATTCATTTCTTGTGTGGAAAGCCATTTCCGGCAACCACTTCGCTTGTCGAGGTGTGCTCCCAACCGTGCAGTGATGCGTCTGCGTTGAGGTGGGCGTTGCACTCCGGCTCTATTAAGTAATTTCAGCCGCATACATTTGACTTCTGAGTCCACCATAGTAGATATGGTTTTTAGCCTGTCTGGTATTTGAGGGGATCCAGACTGTGTAAGTGGCATTCTCACAAATCTCTGTAGTGGATGCAGTTGTAGTCTCCCTCTGTGCGTCATGTCTTGAGCTGGCGGAGGAGACGTAATAGGCTCTGCCATTCTCGTAGTGGTAACGGAGAGAGTAGAACGAGAGATCATTTGTTGAATCTTGATCCAACGATCCTCTGGAACGAGAATGCGATTCTTCGTTGTTATAAGCCGTGATTCCTAGGAATTGCAAGTCCTGAGTAGGCTCTAGTTTGGAACTTGAGGAGATTTACTAGCCATCCTAGTTGAGGAGAAGTCTGATGGTGAAGTTCAGTTGCAGTCTGAGTTGACTGGGATCTTGCTGAGCTTGAATCCTTTGGCCGAGCTGGAATCTTCCTGTATGTTTCTGCAGGACGTTGGT